>NC_086074.1:8252872-8552929 GCF_948474715.1 Cydia amplana | reverse complement strand
TTTTATTTTTAGTACCTATTTGTTGTTATAGCGGCAACAGAGATACATCATTTGTGAAAATTTCAACTGTCTAGCTATCGCGGTTCATGAGATACAGCCTGGTGACAGACGGACGGACGGACAGCGAAGTCTTAATTATTAGCCTTTTGGCCGCCGGACCTAGTCCGCAAAGACGCTCACTCACACGCCAGAGCAAATTTTAAGTAAACAACTAATAAAAAGTTTAGGGATTGCAAATAGTGATATCGATATTTACAATTTATGGTAAAAATCTTCTCAATTTGGCTTTGTTCTTATCCAACTTTAATTTATTTCGAAAATGCCAAAAATTTACATAATTTTTTACACACGACAATGTTAAATATAAAGGTCTTTATCATTAAAAACAACCACTAAACAATATCGATTCATGACGTAATATCACCACACTAGGCTGTAAAAGATGTCGTTTATACAAGACAACGGCGCGCATGGACTGTCCGCAGTGCAGACCGACAAGGACTGTTTCCGCGCGGATTAAGTAATAATAGTCTCTAGGTCAACGGCGTAAGCGCTTGTCGGTACGTAAACTTTATAAGCGTAACGTTAGAGCCGCGCATCGTGTGTCGATAATATAAATGTAAGTACCGGAACTGCATTGGGGAAAATTGCACGTGGGTTAATTGAATTGTCAATGAGTGAAGAACAATAATATTGGAAAAGGGTGGGGATCGGAAATGTTCGGGAATGCATGTTTCACATTCGACATGTTCCTTAGATGAGCTTCTCAGTTCCCGTATTACATCCTCCCTACCATGACAATTTTTCGTCAATTTCAAATATATAACATTCTCATAGTTAGGCGACACTGACTATATAGTCCTAGCGTCCGCCTGTACCATTCTTGTGCGAAGCGGTCACTGCAGGGTATCACTCCCCACTACACTATCATCTTAAAATGAATCTTGTGTTCTGCAAATAAACCACAAGGGCAGATTTACTTGTCTGACTCTACTATCAACAGCTGAAGAAGCTCCCTGAACTTCAGCTATAGTTAATGCCTGTCTCTCTCGTCTCGTTTTACGTATTCTAGTTACTAGTTACCACCAATTGGCATTTAACAAATGTTCAAATGCTTAAATAAAACCAGATTTGCGATTTGATATTTATTTTGAATATTCTCATATCGAGTTAACATTCCCATCCCTAGCTGTCTTGTATACAAGACAACGGCGACGAGGAACAAGAAAAACGTTGAAATCTGGAGCAATTTTTTTGAGAGCCTTATTATAAAAGAATGGATTTCTATAGCTGCAATAAGTGCATTTTTTTTTTAAACTAGGACCTAAAATATTAACATGAGTGTAAAAAAATTAGAATTGATATTTTTTCCACATTTACCGAGCGGTTGAATTTTTGTCTTGTATACAAGACAGCGGCGCCAGTGTATCGTTCTATCGTTGTCTTGTATACATGCCAACGGCGGTCAAAGGGTTAGTAATAGGGTCCCGTTTTTTACCCTTTGGGTACGGAACTCTAAAAAGTAGTTATGGGCACATGAAAAATTAGATGATGTAATTAGGTACAGTCGCCATTTATAGTTATTGTACTCACTCAATTACATTTCCGATTAGCATTTAGTTAGAATAGCGACTAAAAATTCAAGTGAGTGAAACCGTTGTCGTATAAACAGTTTAGCACTTAGTTGTAAAAGAAAATAAGAATGCGACCTAAAATTGCACCTGCACTACTGCGCTCTATAAATCTACATTAATATTAATAAGTACTGATTACAGCCACGTATCCTATTTAAAACATTTCACTAAAAACAATCAATCCAAGACTTAAGGCATTAAGTGACAATTAACGCAAATCTGTAATTCGTTAGCATCAGCAGTTTGCTTAGCTCTTCAAGCAATGAACTCGCGGGCAAAGCGAGTTTACTTTATAAATTACAGCAGACCCACCACTCGGGCTTAACGAACCGCCTGGGTACCCGCTCCACTACGTACAATCACAACGGAATGAAATGAAAGTATGTACCTACAACTCGTAATGTCAGCAAAAAATCAAGGCTCAGCAGGAGGACTTCATAATTCGCTGACTTGCAATTCAGTTCAGGTCTTTGAGACCAGACGGCGATTTTAATTAGAGTTTCCGAGCACCAAGCCTACAATTCGGACCGTAATCTCTCATAGTCTGGATTTACGTACTTACGGGCTTACTTCACTTGCGAGTTTTAGTTTGTTGCAAGATTCTGTTAATCCTGATAATTGGTTGATCGGATGATAGTGTTGATGAAATATAAGTTGCGAGTCTTGCGACTGAACTGAATAATTCAGTTGGGAATGCTGTTGTTTTCACATTTCACTCATGTAAAACCTTAGTCCTAAGTTACAGTTGGTAACGTTTAATGTACCTAGTGTACCTACCTAATTGTATGATGACGAAATACCTATGTATATCGACGTCACAAATCAGGCCTGCTGAAAGTACCTAATTCTAATAAAAACCGAATTTAAACTGTCGTGAGGCATACTAACACTAATTTGACGGTTGTTTTTAGTCATATACGCGAAGCACGGTCACCGTGAACGCTGTTCACACTGTTATAGTGCTTGAGAAAGAAGACCTCTAGGCCCTCCAAAATTACCAAAAACATGGTGAACTTAAACCGTAAAATTAGTTTAATTCTAAAAACCAATAAATTTATCGAAAGCAACACTTCTTTATCATGCACTTAGCAGGAATTATATAGCCATTACTAAGTGAAAACACTGAAAACTAGGTCTTGCTAACCACCTTTCATTTGCTTGTAGCTCTCTAATTGGTTTTCCTGAAACTGCAGATCCGTTGCTCAGACCGCGCGCACAGGCGCTTGAGTAACTATTCTGGCCATTGTGGACTTTTAGTTAACAAAATAATCAAAATATATTTTTCTCATGCTCTGAAAGTGGCTCATTGTTTATCTAGAAAGCTGTTAGAAAGTGATATGTTTCAGTTCAGAGAGTTTTAGTTTCCAAGTACGTTTTTTTTCCATGATTTTAAATGGATATTGTTGATTGTATTGTTGTATAATTTCCATCCAGATATTTGACTCCCGATTTCATAAATAACAATTGCACATAGTACCCTGAAGAAATACCGATAGTCATGTTTTGTAAAATACATTACTTATGTAGGTATTAAATATGCATTTTAATTTTCCCGTCGGATATGGGTACCTTTTATCACTTTGTTAACAATTTACTATAGGTAGATTGTAGGTAACCTACCGAGTTTTAGTTGTCACCTGTGCGGCTACCACCAGTTTGGCACTAACATAAACGCCATCGAGAACGTAATTTACTTTCTATGCATCTCGCTCGTACTCGCATATTGGTGCTAGCGAGATGTATAGAAAGTAAATTACGTTCTTGATAGCGTACCTATATGTCAGTTTTGACACTGTCAGTGACTCATGGTACGCAGTGGCGTAGCTAGGCGTGGGCAAAGTGGGCCGTCGCCCACGGCCTCGCGCCCCAAGGGGGGCCTCGCGCGAGGCCCCTTCGGGCACAGTGAAAGAAAAGGGGTTCGCAGATGCGATTTCGCCCACTGCTAGATTAGTTCACGCAACGCCACTGATGGTCCAGGCTCTTTATAGCTACAGCTACTGTTTTTTGTTAAAATTAACTTACCGGTAACTAAGTGTAGTTGAAACTACATTTTTATTTTCAAAGTTCAAAGTTGTCGCTCGCCTTCGCTGCAACATAAATAGACCTCACCTTATTTTTCAGAGTGGAATCCTTTCAAACGCCCCTTAAAGGATTCTCAAAGAGCTGGAATAGGGCTCCCGGCTGCGTTTTTATCCGCTCAATAGTTTTCCGAGCCTCCGGCTGGTGCTGCAACTTTCGCGCTCGATCGTTAACGAAGGATTGTTTCAACGTATATAGGTAACTGGAAAAATTCCGCGCTCTCAACTTTTCTAGGTAACTGGAGAATCGGTCGGCAGTATCCACTGTGTAATATCGGGCATATCTCGGCAGTTTTATTTGTTGTACGCGCGATAGGGCGGCGTGCATTTTGTGTTTATTTAACTTGCTATGCTAACTTTGCTGCACATAAATGTACTAGTGTCCAGTTACAATAGTGAAATATAAAACTTTCTCATAATTTATTGACTTGAAAAAATTGTATTGACTAAAAGGACACTTATTATTCTTGTAAGTAGTCTTTAAGTTAAATATACCTAGATATAAATTTGCCATTATCAAAATTATCTCGCTTTCGAAGGTACCTTAAATACTTACTAGAAGAGCCAGTGTCCTTTCAGTTACTGCTGTTATTAGAAATACATGAGACAATAGTACACAACTATAAGTTCAAACCTTATAATTAAAGTAGCAGTGTTATAGCGGACCGCAGGATTTTTCCTGTACCGCATCGCATCCTATTTCATTCCGGCGTAATTATGAATAAAACTCTCATAAAGTAAAGTAGAAAGTACGGTGTTACCCCACGACTAGGTAAGTAAATGTTTTTAATCCATTACACTGAGCTTAGCTCCTAGCATGGAATACGCATGGTTTTGTTTCCATAGTTTGCAGGTGCGGAAAGGAGTCTTTGTTTCCCATGAATGGCCCTCGGGGAAGGGAGGGTACCCCCTTGCGGATCGCGCTGCATTGCATTTGTGCAGCGGCCGCGAAGTGCAGTTTTATTGTAGGTACCATTATGTGGTACTTCGTTTCACGCTCTACATAATATGCTTGAAAGTGCGAATTCGACAGAGTTTTCTGTTTTCATTGCTTAATAGTATTTTTTGGTAGAACAGTAATTTGATGTGTATGGCGAACTGTAAACAGCTTTTACAGTACATATGGGGCTACTTTTCCGCACTAGTGCGTAAAATAGCACTTTTCGTGCGTATGTCGAAACTTTAAAGTGCCATATGTACTGTAAAACGTTGTTCGATACACGTGCGAATAGGTAATTCGCAACTCGTGTCGATTTAAAACACTCCCTTCGGTCGTGTTTTAATTTATCGCCACTCGTTTCGAATTTCCTCTTTTTCGCACTTGTATCGAAAATAACTATTCACGAAATAATATTGAACTGTTAATCTATTAGGTACGTTATTTGCCTATCTATTTTAAAAAATGCTACTGATTGACGAGCACCCAAGTAATCTACTTTAGAATGTAAGAAAAAAGTGTTTCTATAATTATTTTAATAAATATTGTGTACACATTTGCGACATAAAATAAAAATAAAAATAGAACAAATAAAAAAAATACAAAAAGATTCCTTCGAGCCGGATTTGAACCAGCGACCTATGGATGCCCGTTGAATACCTCTACAGTCCACCGCTCTACCAACTGAGCTATCGAAGGGATGTAACTCGAGCTGAAATTATGTACTAATTGCTCCAGCCGAGACGTAATTCAATGTTATCAAGATATTTTTTTATTATTCATAGATTACATAATAAATTTGCACTACAATTAATATGGAGAAGGAAGCATAAGAATAACATTGAACGAAATTGAATGCATAATACATACTACCAAAAGTGGGAAAGAATTGAATTTCAAATTTTGAAACATAAAAACAGAGAATTTGTGAACTTTGGTGTTCTCGGTAGGCCCTCAGCCCTCAGGTCCTCTGAGTAGCCCAGTGACCACACCACACAAAGTGCACTCAAGTTTCGTGCTTGCATCGACTTTGAACGAGAACTACGACATTTAAACCATTTACCGAGTGTAACATTGTATAATGTATTATACATGTGGTCCTTCGAACCGGAGTAAGTTAGTTAGTTTTGATACTTATCGTAAAAGAAAATACTTAAGTGTTCTTAAATTAATTCACCCTGGTACGAAATAGATAACCGATAAACAAACACTATAAGTACACTTACCTACCTTAAAACCACTTAATCCAAGTAAATTCGAGGTAATCGTTCGATACTGTCATTCTATGGAACTTGCTAACTATGTAAACCGCCATATTAAAATTGTCTCTGAATGTCAATTCACTAGTGACTTTTTTTTACATAGTTAGAGTCTGTGTTGAAAGAGAAGAGCCGTGAAATGTATATGGGATCCAATACATTCTACGACTCTTCTCTTTCCGCACAGACTCCAGAAAGTTCCATAGAATGAGACTTTAGTTTAAAAATAACAAGACACAGTACAAGTGAGCTTCGTAAGGAGAGTGGCAGGGGAGGCGATGGACCGCGAAATGAAAAGGGGTGTCTGACAGGCACGTAAACAGGGAAAGGAACATTGCGATCTTCCTACAAAACGACTTAATACGTGAGTGAGCTGGCGTTTAATCCATTAAAACATTTAAAACTGAAATTTTGAGCGTGCATCTGGTCTCAACTCATCAACCGATTCCTCCTCCAAAATTCATATATCGTAAACAGATCGTAAACAATTTATTGAATCAGGCTGTTACTTTGCGGAAATCCATATTAATAAGAAGAATAACCTAATAACGTGCTAGACTAAATACCTAAGTCATTTTGTTAGCAGATGTACGACAAGTGCGAATCGGACCACCTAGGGTTCAGTACAAAGTTAACTTTTACCAATTTATTTATATTTTATTTTATATCAAATTTATAGTATTCTGATTTTTCCATGTACTTGTGGTGTAAGACGATATTTCTTGCCAAATATAGTTCTAGGTCAACGGGAAGTAGGTACCCTATACATTTTGATTCCCTGTATATATGTGTTTTAGGGCATAATCGGCCGTGTTTTTTTTTTAACGTTAACTTAGAAGTTTGTTTTTTTTTTCACTGCTTCAAGGGAGGTAGACCTGAGTATATGGTTTTAATTTCAATTCGAACCTCCACGCGTTCCCGAGATAAAGGGTCTTGCCAGACAGACAACAAAGTGATCCTAATATAAGGGTTTCGTTTTTTCCTTTTGAGGTACGGAACCCTAAAAAGGAAAATTTGAACACAAGGAAAAATATGAAGTACAAGAAATATCTTCCTCTATTGTCAATTAAAACAAAGAATACGAAAAACTAAGGCACAGGCCACCCAGTTACCTACTTACAGGTTAATCACTAATCATTAAGAAAACTCGCGCGGTTAGAAGATGCTGATGTCAACTTAAGCCAGTCTTCTCCGAGACCACGGGGACAACGCCGTCCTCGGAACGTCGGAGGTAAATCTTAAAACTTAGATACGCGATTAAGTCCCGTTATACAATTTAATAATGCATTATTAAAAAAATGTCGGTTACGTCATTTATTTGTCGGTCTGGCTCGAGGAATCGCCCCGCAGAGACCCCCGTCAGTGTTACAGCTACAGCCGTTGCGAGAGCAAATACTACTGACCTAATTCCGATGGACATTGCTGACACAGTGACAGGGAATTGGTACAAGCCGTGGGATTAACGCTAATGTTATTGGTTCTTAGTTTTTATAGCTTCATCTGTGTGTAGGAACTTTCATTGTCTCACAATTACATATAGTTTTGATCCCTAATCCGTAGTAGGGTAGTGTACCGGTTAGAGATAACGCTATGACTTATTTCGAACATATGTACATTTGTACCTATATGTATGTATATATATTTAATCAATTGTTCTTTTCTTTTGTATCTTTTTACTGAGGTGTGCCAATAAAGAGTATTCTATCTATCTATATGTAAGTATACAAATAGGAGACTAGATATTAATCTAGTCGTAGTTCGTTCGTTATATTATGCATGCTGTGTCACTGTAGGTCTGTTGTTAGACACGACTGCATATTTGCACTATTCAGGTCCTATTGTCACTATTCAGGTACGCAATCCTATAATGTATAATTAATTGATAAACAAATCTGCTTCTAGGGTCGGTTGTACCAAACAGTCTTTCACCGTTAAAACGTTCGCAAAATTGTATTGTATGGCTTTTCATAGATCTCTGCTACGTGACGTTGATCAGTCTGTTAACGTGGTTGGTGCAACTGGCCCTTAGACTACTTAGTTGTGATATTAAATAGGGTTAACTAGGATTGTAATAAAATAGACAGACCATACACCGGTCCCATTAAGTACTAATCCAAAGGAAAAGAGTATAATTTTCGCGTAGACCATAATAGCATCGCCCCTAAGGCTTATGATCTAAGAACGATCACGTGGGGTATTAAGTAATGTTGTGTGTGATATCTCCCGCTGGCGATGCATATGTCGGCGGCCGATCGTAAGATCAGGCAGATCATAATGTTCCTGTGTAATGTTTTGACGATAGTGCAATAGGTAGGATAGGTTCGTTAGGTTGCTTTAGATGCCCGAAGGACAAACTGCCCAGAAATAGGAGCCCTGCGTAGCGGGGCTCCGTCGACTCAGGGAACGGGTCAAAGATTTTCACGTTTCACGATATGCCTGATCTTACGATCGGCCGCCGACACATATAAGTACATATGTATATGCAAGTAAGGCCTGAATTTGCATAGTTATCCAGCAAACAATGAGTAACACCAGACAGAGAAGAGGTAATAATAAAGCCTTTTAATATTATATGTATGCGGTTCTCCTGCTACACGACATTACACATCTCATAAGAAGAATTGAGGAACCAAGTCCAATTGCTTTTAAACTGTATAAATGTTAAGCTTAATAAAAAAATCATCGAAGTAGGAATTAGAACATTATATTAAATCTGTATGTGAAAGTTGATTTCGCGGCCAAAGGCCAGTCTAACTGATTAAAAAAAAATATGTAATCGAACTAACTGATTTGTTACCCATCATACTTAGAACGTGTTCCCAATAGTGCAATTTTTTTTTTAAGTAAGTATACCTTCAAATCAATGTAATGCAAAGAGTAGGTAGTATAATATATTGTATTTCTGTTCTTCCTGTGTATGTTGTATCTAGTACCTACCTTGTGTTATATTTTTCTTGTAATGAAATATTTTGTAAGCGTTTCTCGGCGCATTGGTATTTTTACTGTAATGCCGTGTAAACATAATCATGTTAAATAAAAAAAAATGTAATGGCAATGACGTAAATGTGAAAGGTTTCACCACAGTGGGTCAGGTCAGGTCAGGAATCAAGTTGATATATAGTACAAATTACTACCTATTCTTTATTACATACATACCTACTCGTCACTGGTAAGCTGGCAACACTCACTGGAATAAGACAATTCGCCGTTGCGGTCTAGCTTTTTGGTGAAGGAAAACATCGTGAGGAAACCTGCGTACATCTGCAAAGAAATTCAAAGGTGTATGTGAAGTCCCCAATCCGCATTGGGCTAGCGTGGGGACTATTCGCTACGTGCACAACTGGTGCTGCCCTCATTTTGTCGGACTTAATTTCTACGTTAAATCTTATGGAGTAAAATTAGTTCAAGCGGCTGCCGCTAGTACTAATATCGGACATTCCATAAAATTACTTACCTGTGTTTGTGACGATCAGCGCCACTTCCCCCTCCCTCCACCGACTTCGCACATTGCCAATAGCCCAAGCATGAGAGGCCTGTGCCCAGCAGTGGGACGTATATAGGCTCAAATTATTATTATTATTATTATTATTACATATGTATAAAACATTTTTCTTTATGTCTGGCTACGAAGCAGGAGGTCCCAGAGGGGCTACCGCGAAAACCGAAATTCGCAAATTGCGGGGATCTTTCTCTTTTACTCCAATGAAGGTGTAATTAGAGAGACAGATGCCCGCAATTTGCGAACTTCGATTTTCGCGGTTACAGCCCAGGTTCGAATACTGCTGGGTACCCTTACCCATTTACGAGGGGTGTTCAAAATATTCTCGGTATGAGAATGAAAACAAACAAGTACGAAAAGTTTGATATTTTTATTTTTCAATATACTCCCCCCCTATGTTCATACACTTAAAAGATCGATCAATTATTTTTTTTAATCCCTCGTAAAAATATTTTTTATCTTTCGTGTAAAAATGCTCCTCCACTGCCGCCTTCAATGCTTCATCGTCAGAAAATTTATTTCCACGCAGATCCTTTTTAAGATTGGGGAGCAAAAAGAAGTCGCTGGGGGCTAAGTCCGGACTATACGGTGGGTGAGTAACAGTTTTAAACCCACATTCAACAATAGCTGCCTTGGCAATATGAGCAGTATGGACGGGGGCGTTGTCATGCAGAAGCAGAATACCTTTGGTTAACTTTCCTCGCCTCTTTTCTTTAATTACATCCTTTAATTGACGTAGAATGTTAGCGTAGTACTGTCCTGTGATATTTACACCTTTTTCTTTATAATCGATTAGTAATACTCCTTCACAATCCCAAAATATCGTGGCCATGACCTTGCCAGCTGAAGGGATGACCTTGAACTTCTTGGGATGAGCTGAACCCTTAATGTGCCACTGCATGGACTCTTGTTTACTCTCTGGGTCATAATGATGAACCCAGGTTTCATCTCCAGTAACTATTCTTTGCAGCACCTCATCAGGATTTTCACCGCACAGGTCAATAAAATCGGAACAACAAGCTACACGCATGTCTTTTTGAAGCCGAGTCAGCATTCGCGGAACCCATCTTGCACTTACTTTTGACATATTAAGATGGTCATGTATAATATCATGTACGGTACCAATAGAGAGATTGGTTACTTGTGCTATAGATTTTACCTTCACTCGACCATCTTCCAATATAAGTTTTTCCACTTTATCAATATTTTCTTGTGAAGTAGCTACTACAGGCCGGCCAGGTCTAGGGTCATCTTCAATACTCTCCCTTCCGCGTTTAAACTCGCTTGACCACTTTTGAATGGTAGATAAAGAAGGAGCAGACTCACGGTAAACACAATACATTTCCTCTTTTATGGTTTTTTGATTTTTACCCTGTTTTGTCAAGAATTTTATCACGCATCGATGTTCTAATTTTGTTAACATTGTCAATTCGCACATGATGTTCATGTTTGTTCAGCAATTGCAGAAAAACAAAAGACTATCTCGGTTCGAATTATACTTTTTTTTAATGTCAATGAATAAACCTTAGCGGCCAGTAACGAAAGAAATTTTAGAAGAGGTCGTAAGATATCAATACCGAGAATATTTTGAACGCCCCTCGTATTTGTGTGTTTATTGCACAGTTATAGTTATATTCCCAGTAAGATAGTAATGAATCGCTTTCGTATAACTATGTTACGACATATAATTATATCCCTAGGGTTATAACTATATAAACGGCTTTATCTATCGTACTGCGACATATACATATAAACAAACTTGCTGAATTTGAGACTATTTAACGCTTGTCCATACCAGGCGAAGACCCGGCCGGAACGGGCTGGAATATTCTTTCTAAAATATATATACTTATATCTAAACTGAAATGTGCATTACGCGAATTTACTTATCTTATATTAAGGTTGCAAATAGGTAATTTTTACAAACACAGAAATCAGTCCATCTAAAATATTGCAGCAAAGCACACATACGAGTCACAGCTTCATTTAGAAATTCATAGAACTGATAGAACATTTTGTTTCCACAACCACAAGCGGAACTCAGCTACACGACGTTCAAATAAAGACATCAATTTTCTGTCTAAATTGATGACTAAATTGAATTGATTTGTTTGGTAAACGGATTGAAAGCGTGGGCTTAATGGAAGGAAATCGCCCAAAGTGAGTGAGTAATGAGTTTCGGAAGGTGATTAAATCCTGTCAAGAGCTGCCAACCAACCGAGTGCCAGGTATCAGATTATGAATAGAGGGATTACTGTAAATAACTTCAAGGAAACTTGTAATAACGATCACAAAAAAAAAACAAAGTTTATACGTACCTACTTCCTCGTATCTTACATATGTTTACATACGACATATACAATGAATGGTTTACGAGTCAAGTATAGGTAAATTTCGTTAATGTCATTGCCTCTCGACGATAAATCGTAAGATGTTCTGGTCTTTGGACAGCTGTGTCATGAAAACTCGTGACATTTTGTTGCGATTCCGTGTCCCTATACTTATACACACGGAGGCGTAGGTATACCTTACGTAGAACCGTTGCGTTGAGGTGCGGTGGCTGGCCTCTCACGTACGTAAATCCTTAATACGATTACCTTGAGAAAAAAGTAATTTCATTGAATATAGATATAGGCTGAAGCTCCCGACTGGCTCTCAGTTGAGTTTCATTTCTAGTCTGGACAACTATCTAGTAGCCTCTATGACCCAACACCCAACCAAATTTTAAGATTAAAGTGAAATTTCGGTTGGATACCGCTGAATGACTATTATTGTGTAATTATTAATGACTTGCCTACATAATGAATCGGTTTTCAATAAAATGCCTCGTCAATAGATAACCAGATTGCAGGGATATGATATGACACAGTTAATCGCCGCTGAATAATTCATACTCGTATCGTATTGTAATGATTGAATTAGTCCCGCTGAACGACGTTTTAATTGAAATTGTATTGTTCGTTTTAATTACTTTCGGCTCAAATAGAAGTTATTAAATATTGGAAACGGAACGTGTTGGAACAGTCGTATTTGGTGTTTTTTTTTGTTGTCCCCTACACTTTTTTTTCAAATTTGGGACTTTTTATGTTATTTCTACTCAGAATCACGAGCTCTTTTCTATCCTAATAGGAGAAAAAAAGTGTCCTAATGTTTTTATTTCCATTATGTCACCATTTTTCATAGACGGACATTTTTATGGCTGTTGCGGAATGGAAAAATCGAAAAATGTATGGAAATTTTGGGACACTTTTTTTCTCCTATTAGGATAGAAAGAGCTCGTGATTCTGAGTAGAAATAACATAAAAAAATCCCAAATTTGAAAAAAAAGTGTAGGGGACAACAAAAAAACGCCCATTTAGTTTATCCTTTATTCGTGCGCTAAGCACAGCTTCAAATTTATATATCTTTTACTTCCAAAATATCGAGTTAAATTATTTTCTACAAATTAAAAACGTGTTATGAACTATGAAATTGAAAGGGCATAAAAATGGATTAATACCTACTACGTAGGTAATTGCATCCAGCGTTCCAGTTTTCGGGCTAATACAATTTTATTTTTAAACCAATCTTTTTTTCTCCTATTAGGATAGAAAGAGCTCGTGATTCTGAGTAGAAATAACATAAAAAAATCCCAAATTTGAAAAAAAAGTGTAGGGGACTACAAAAAAACGCCCATTTAGTTTTATCCTTTATTCGTGCGCTAAGCACAGCTTCAAATTTATATATATATCTTTTACTTCCAAAATATCGAGTTAAATTATTTTCTACAAATTAAAAACGTGTTATGAACTATGAAATTGAAAGGGCATAAAAATGGATTAATACCTACTACGTAGGTAATTGCATCCAGCGTTCCAGTTTTCGGGCTAATACAATTTTATTTTTAAACCAATCTAGGTATACTATTTACGTGGACCCGACAACTCGATAAGCAAATTTGAAGATCCTAAACGACTAAAGATTGATTTATATTTTACGACTGACTCGCAATTAATTTAATTGTGTCTTCCAGGTAACATTCCATTTCCGACCGCAGCTGCACTACTACTCCGACACTAGTGCAGCGGCCTAAACGCGTCGGTCTAACTGTCAATAGTTAAAATGAATGACAAACCCACAGACATACAATTCGCGCTCGCGCTTGACAGACAGCTTAAGTGTGCGAAAGGGAAGCCATCACGTATATGAACATCCCATGAGTGCGAAAAAGTCAGACTACCAATGAGAAAACGTAACCACTTTTGAGTTTGACGACGGCCGCGGACGGCCAAGAGCGTATCACGGTAATTTTCAAATTGAAAAATATACACGGATTAGGACGAAAAGTATTAAATAAAGTAATTCAGTGAAGATGGTGTCTTGTAGTGTGCCGGATTTCAGTGTTACAGTGCCAAATAATCCAAGCAAATACTCATTTCAGAGGATTTATGATATTCCGAGCGAAATTTTCATAACGATATTTTGTCAAATTAACAGCGTAAAAAGTGTAAGAAGCCGGTTTATAAAGTTCATTATAAGTTTTTCTTCCTTCGTGTGCTAATATTTTATCATATTAGTCTATAATTTAAAATATTTTGTGTAACAACATAACCTGTTACTTTACGCTAGGGCTTGACAAAATGTTCATATGACAGTATCGATAACTTGTCGGTATATTAACAGCTATGTAATTATTTCTTCACAAGACATCATTAAGATATTAGCTTTTATAACCGATTTCAAATAATAACGATTGTTATACCTTTTTGAAGGTGCTCATGTTTAGCGGTAAATTTAAACTTCACTTTCCAACACAGTAAGAGTTACATTAAGATAAGTCTGCAATGATTTTGATAACACACGCAGTGCAAGTGTTATTTGTACGTCATAATGTCGTAGAATTTTAACGTTTAAAATAATACATTTGAAAAAGTAGTCGATAAAGCAATCAAACATCGACAGATTATTAATATGTTGTAACATGACATCACTATTTTTGATCTCACATAGACAATTTACGCACACACTTGCATTTCATTTTTGGTCGCACTTTTGAAGATTGACAGTTGTTCTAGTCATATTAATTCTATGGACAAACCGGACTGTACGTAGCATGGTGATTTTCGCGCATTTGGTGTATTCTTGCAACTGCGGCTGCAGATCGCACGTCAAATCTGTCACCTGCACTGAAATGTCTTTGGTCACGGATATCAGTAGTTCTAAGCAAAGAGGATATAACCACTACGTTCTAAGGAGTTTATAACACCCGAGGATAACAACCCCGATAGTAGAGTCTGTTCAGAAAGAGAAGAGTCGTGGAACTCGTGGAATGATTGGGCGACATACATTTCACGACTTCTCTTTCCACACAGATTCTACCTACTGTTCATTTTTTGCTAATCTATATTGAGCCATATCACAAAGCAAGGTAGGAAACGAGAAAGAGAGCGTCAAATCCGGAGAGTTAACTATAGTCTGGCAAACCCAATTTGCCAGTAAATAGGTAAGAACAAAGAAAACTCTACTCATCGATTTCTTTTCGGTGTTAGTACTAGCCTAAGACAAATATAATATGATTCTCTCTATCTATGTTTGAAATGAGACAGTCCCTGGCCAAACTATATTTTCCTAGGTATGTGTTTTACTGCAATTTATTTGTTTTATTACTTGGGGCAAAGCTTGGTTTAACACCAAATTGATTCACGAGAGAAGCAAATGGTTTAAAAATTAAAATATTGAGAGTTGCGGTGGTTTCAAGGCTTGAAGGTTAAATAAACTTTACAGAGTACCTACATCACGGAAATATTAATCACACCAACACGAGGAAAATATTGATTATTCAGATTAATTTATTAAAAGTTATTTATATCAGCCAAAGTCAAGGAAATAGCTAGCTTTCTTCATAAAGGATTTCTTGTCTGGCCCGTCAAGTTTTACATGGTCTGGTCATTAACTGTTACTGTCAAGAGCGCCGTCTTCCATGGTCACCTGGAACACAAGAGCAATTATAAGATTTCAATTTGCGACTGGACTATAAAATATGAAGTGCAAATTGCACAATTATATCACTTACAAATGCATTTATTAATTTATACTTTTCTGTTAGGTACCTACCTGAAGAAAGTAAAATTGCTTTAATATTGAACCTCAGAAAGATAAATCTGTAATATTTTTCTAATACCGAACGGCGTGTCGCATCGCCTTCTCCGGGACCCACGAATCACTTTGCAGAAACCAATGAAAGACCTGATAAAAGAACCTACCTGGTGACGTTTATCGCAGACTTCTAAATCCAGCCGGCAGTGTCCGTACGTTTCTGACGGCCGAGTACCTACTCTCCACTGACTGACACTGCCGGCTGGATTTGGCTGGATCACGTACCTACGTGATGCGGGTGGTTCAAGTGCACACCCGTATACTTCACAAGCTACATGAGTCCCGCTCACGTCGGGTTGTTGTGTGCTGTTGCGGTCGTCACGCATTTAGCCAAGAAGATGGGGAAGATAATTTCAAAATGTTAGCTTACCTTCATCATCATTGGCCTCAAAGTCTATTACAGACTGTTGAAACAGTGTCAGGTAGGGCGACAACGTTTTTCGTGGCTATGTAAGCCAATACGGGAGCGGCAAACACGACCACAGGCCTGGCAGGTGTAAATTACCCGTGGCGCACAAGTGTCGGGCTGATGACGCTTGGCTCGCTTACTTGCGAGTGTCTTAAACCAAGCGTCGTCGTGAATTTTACGACCGTCGAACACCAGTTTGCGCCACTTGTCTCTGTCCTCGGCAAGCTCCTCCCATTTATGAACCGGGATGTTGAAGGAGTGCATGTCTCGCTTGGCGCAGTCTTTGTGCCGTAGCATCGGCCGACCGACGCTTCTCTTGGCATCAGCTATGGCGCCAAGCAAAACACGCCGCAGCAAACGAGAAGGTTGCATTCGATGCACATGTCCCAGCCAGCGTAAGCGTCTCTGCTTTAGCAGCGCAAAGAGGCTGGGCAGCTGAGCAATCTCAAGAACCCTCTCGTTCGTGACCCTGTCCTTCCAAGATATGCCCAATATGTTCCGGACGCAGCGCATGTGGAAAGCGTTGAGAGGACTTTCGTGCTTGGCATACGATGTCCAGGTCTCAGCACCTCAGCCTCAGCTTACCTTAAGCAGGTAATATTCCCTGAATCACATCAACGACAATTCAATATCAGATTTTTATTAATATTGGTAGCTGTCTTCGACTGCCTCTGACTCCCGTAGAAAGGCAATCTGGTCTTCTTTTTCATTAGCATGTAGCATTATCGTAACTTGCTTTTTCTTGTAAAATAGGTATACGAAAGTAAATTAGTATTTTTATTTATACGTCTGACGCTGACATTGACAAGCAACTAACGAACGCTGCTGCGACTGCACGACGCAACAGCAGCAGTCGCCGCCGCTATCGCCGCTGCAGGAATGCCGCACCAGTAATGTCGCAGCGGTAGTGCAGCTGCAGTTGGAAATGGACTGTCACCTTAAATTATTAATTAGTGCTTTTCCATTTTTACGTCAGTAAAAAATAATTTAGTTAATGCTATAAGTAGACGCAAGCGGACGCGACGGTACTCTTAACAACAGTTCTAACACAAAATGATTTCAGTAAGTATTACGGTAGGTATAAAATATTTTTTTTCTTTTCCTTCTTAATCTTTTTTATAGTCTAAAAGTTAACTAAAATGCCTCAAATATCAAATATCAATATCAAATATCAACATTTATTCAGCAAATAGGCCACAAGGGCACTTTTACACGTCAATATGGAATTTACATAGAGCAAAAAAAAAAACACATCAATAATTATAAAATACAACTAAGCCGTAAATATCAAATCAAACTAACATAGAGATGTATAAAGCCTCTAAATGTCGAATTACAAAAAACGCAATAACAATAGTATTGAAAAAAAAACACAAAGATACAAAAACTATAATCTAAAATTATTTAGAGATGTAAATGTCTCTAAGTGTCATCATAACTAAAAGATTACAATATACAGTGTGTAAATCCAATACGGGCGAATATTTAAACGGTGGTTAGCATAGGACCTAAAAAGTATATTGAGATAGATTTTACTTAGAAATGCATTGAAAATTATAACCATACAAAATAATTCGGCCCGCAATGTAATACACCACACACACGTTACGGGATACGAGCTTTTTACAGTTACTTTAACTGTCAACGCTTGTTGGCAGTTACTATGAAAAGCTCGTATCTCGTAATGTCATTATCATCTTGTTTCTTAATGTTTACAGTACATTGCTGCTCGGTACATGTGGAAAAAATTAATCACGGGGCCATAATTAAGTGTAACTTAAAAAAACATCTTAATTAATGATAAGACGGGTAAATTCTATATCTGGTTTAATTTATTGCCCGTATTTGACTTACACACTGTATAGTAGTTAATCAAATTATCCTTAGAGATGTATAGGGTCTCCAAAAGTCAAAATCCTGTAAACCTAATTAAAACATTCATTAAATTAAAGAAAATGATAGTAAAAATAAAATAGCAGACGAGAACCGAATGAGGTGTGTCCATGTAATTATACTCAAAAATAAAGTTACTAAATATAATAGCTCGTGTTAGCTTAAATAGACCAGTCTCCACAAACAGCACCCGTTCACGAGTATGACGCGTATCTCAGCCATCGCCTCTCTCAACCTTCGTTCGGGAAAGTGGCGTAGTGGCTCAGTATTTTGTACTTTGATACTAGCTGCATAAAGTGTACCTAATTATCCCCAGCGGCATGTCGGCAGTGAAATACACCTACCCTACAGGACCAACTTACTCTCCAACAATTTCGTTTCTTTTTTACCTAGAATCTCATTTTACATTACTTACTTACTTACTTACTGCTGTGGCGCAACGACCCGAAGTGGATCTTGGCCTCCGACACCAAAGACCGCCACGCTACTCTGTCCAAAGCCGTTTCTGTCCAGTCGACGGCGCCGAGTTCGCTAAGGTCTTTCTGCACTTCGTCTCTCCAGCGGTACCTAGGGCGTCCAGACGGCCTTCCGCCACTTGGTACTCCAGAGTACGCTCTCCAGACTGCGCGATCTTCCCCCATCCGTACTACGTGCCCGAGCCATCGGAGTCTAGCGGCTTTCGATTCTCCAATGATGTTCGGCTCGGACACCAGATCTTCAATCTCCTGGTTCTTGCGGAGTCTCCAAGTTCCGTCCTCTCGACATGTGGGTCCCAATATCTTGCGGTAGATCTTCCGCTCAGCTGCCAGCAGCGCGGGCTCCTCTTTTTGCGCATTGAAATTCAAGATAGAAACAAAGATTTATGTTGGTATATATATTTACCGGTAACGTTCACAATTTAAAATATACAACTAATTTACATTGTGTGAAGTCGTAAGTGAGTACGTATAGCTTCCGAATTTCGAATTTCCAGTGTTCCGGTTTGCGAGCTGTATGCTGCTCTTAGGTATATCTTATCACGAAAAAAAATGCGGTAGGTTGGCTTTTTGTAAAAGTTTGCCAACACCTCGTGTAAATAATGGTTGGGATCAAAGTAGGAACTAGATATGTCGTGAGTTTTAGGGTTTAATTAGGCCAATATAGGTAATTATCTATAATGAAATGAATGAACGATCAAAAACTTTATCATCCAATAAAATCCAGACACAAATTCGTGTGCATATATTTAGAAAAGGCGATCGACAGAGCGAGCAGTCCCGCGGAGGCAGTGGAGGGGGATAATTTAGCGAGGCTTTGATGTGCCCCAACGGCCTTGGGGGCACCCGAGCGTGCCCCACTGAGCACCTGCTCGGCAGCCAAGAACTTGACCTTTATATATATGCCTTGCAAATGCTCGCCGGTAGGCCGTGGAGCGTCGTCGACCTAAAAATTACGTAAAGTGCACGGTTTGTTTGTTTAGTGCCACTATTTGCCCTTCAGTGCTTTTACTTGAAGCTTCGATGAGTAATTATTAATTAATTACTTTCATTTTACAGTACCGTAAGAGATTTCATGTACCTATCTCGATATGTAATGAATTTTTTAATCCTGCGGCAATTTCAAGATTTGTTAGACGGTGAATTGAATCGAGCAAAAAATCTTACAGATAGTTAATTTGTTTTGAATTTAATCGAATTTTTAACATGTCCGATACATGTCGCGCGACGTTTGCGAGTGTCTTAATTCTAAAAACACGTGAGTTAAACCGTAAAATTAGCTTAATATGTTTTATTTATAGAATCGATAGGTACTTACATTAACTTATGAGGAGGTTTAAATATTAATATCACCTAAATTTTGCATCTTTTTGTAACTTACATTGAGTTACTTAATTAATACCTATCAGGTATTTAGTGATTAGGACTAGACAAACCTATTTATCGAACAACCTTATAACTATAGCCTGCAATAATAGCAATAGGTATATTCTAAAAGTATTAAATTTTAGTTCTATGTAATGTTTTTTTTGGGTGGTTTTTCTAACAACTCTCAAGTAAATACTTAGTCACACTAAAATGCAGATCAAGAGTTGTTGGGTGGTGTTAATAGTACGAACGACTACGAAGGTACACTTAGTCATAATGTCCCTGTGACGTCCAGGCGCCGTTGTGTACTGGGTGACCAAATGAAACAACTGTTATCGCTTGTGCACTCCGCAGCCACGCGCACGCCATGACACTTCCCTATGGAGTGAAGCTAGCGGGTAGTTGCGTCGTACTGTTTATTGTGTAACCGTCACATCCCGTATGGGTAAATACGAAATAACAATATAATAAGATTAGGTCGCAAACACACGTCAATACTAACGATGTCAAATTAGGTCAATTTATAGGAAGTATCTAAGTGCGCGATCTAACCTCGTGTTACGTCGCACATAAATCTGGATCGGGCCGAGCGGCCGCCAAAATTGACTGATCGCGTGCAATAACCACCTGCCCCCTGACCTTTCCTTGCCACTATACATCCACAATGTCAATGTTATCCTTATCAGATTTGTTTTGGGCGCAGCTCGGTGAAAGTTCACACTATAAAAACCACAACGTCCAAAAGCCCCATAGGATCTATAACCGTATATTACCTTTTTCTATAGTCTGTAGTTCAGTTTATTAGTATGTCTTTAACGCCATAGCCTTGGTGCTTTTACCGGAATGGTTGAAACGAAAGGCAAACTTCAATTAGATCTCTATCGGTGCAATTCTGGAATGTATTTACAAGGTCGTCTGATTGTGGATTTTAGTGTCGTTTTAATTTTAGTTTTTGGAAACTACAAAGAGTAATTTAAGAAATTGAGCCTATGATAGGTGCCTAATCACAAAAACACCTAATTCTGAAGGAGCTAAAACTTTGGCTTTGATGTAGGTGGCTAATTCTTTTTTGTTTTGGTTGATTGTGCAGTGTGTGCAGACGCACGTACGTGCGTGAATTTGAAGCCAGGCGACGCACAATGGATGGATGCGGTCAGATAAATTGTTACCGCCCTTTGTATCAAACAGAGTAGAAGAGATCAGAAAAAACCAAATGGGAGCAGAGTTGTACTATATCAACACTAAAATGAACCCAGCTGATGTTGCCACAAGGCCTGACAGATGGAGTCAATCCAAGGAACTTTGGTTTAATGGTCCCACATTCTTAAAAGAGGATGAGACAATGTGGCCTACAGATAGATACTATATGAACCATATGACAGTCCTTTCTGTTGCGGAGGGCCTGGACCAGAGTGAACACAGTAGTATACCGGAAACTGATGATGGTCCAGGAAATGAGCCAAGAACTGTTGAAGCAAATGATAACCAACAGATGGAAATTGAAGACCAAATCGACCAGTTGACAAACAATAATTTAAGTGACGACATTCCAGAGATTTACTCAGTACAGGACACACCACCTTCACTGAACTCGGCAGCTAGTACTATAGCAGAAATAAAGAAACTGCAAAAACTTCATTTCGCCAACGAGATTGCAGGAAAGGTAACACATCTGACTAGAAATCTTGGACTGTTTCTAGATGTGGATGGTGTACTGAGATGTCAAGGACGAATGGTCAACACCACATGGAATTATGATATGAAACATCCTATATTGCTTCCCAGAGACTGTGAATTCACAAAAAGGATAATCAAGGAAACTCATGAAAGCAATTATCATGTTGGCACTACACATACTCTTAGTCTCATTAGAGAGAAGTACTGGATTCCACAAGGTAAACGTCAGGTGGAACGAGTGATCTCGAGATGTCAGCGGTGTGTCAAACACGGCGGTGGCCCTTATCGTCTGCCAACTGCGCCTGATCTACCTACTGAAAGAGTGAACTATAGCACACCATTCACGTACTGTGGAGTAGATTATTTTGGACCTCTTTATGTGAACACCCCAACTGGCAAACAGAAAAGGTGGGTTACCCTATTCACTTGTTTAGCTGTTCGAGCCATTCATCTTGAGATTGTTAACAACTTGACTGCAGAAGAATGTCTCCTGGCACTCAGAAGATTTGCTGCTACTAGAAACACACCACAAAGACTGTATTCAGACAATGCCACATGTTTCAAACTAACATCTGAGGTTGTTAGTAAGCCATATTGCATTGAAAAGGGAATTGAATGGAGGTTTATACCTCAGCTGGCTCCGTGGCATGGTGGATTCTATGAACGACTGATAGGTGTAGTGAAGCATTCTCTAAAGCGCACTCTCGAAAAGCACCTTCTCGGAGACAGCAAGCTGTTAACTGTGTTAAAAGAAGTAGAAGCTGTAGTCAACTCAAGACCACTTACTAAAATTGGAACCGAAGTGATCCACATATTAAGACCAGCCGATTTCCTAAGCCTGGGGAAATGCTTAACTTTGACTCCAGCAATGAACAGTGTTTGTACGGTAGACAGTTCCAAACTTCAAGTTAATCTAATAGAAAGCTGGAAGAAGGGTCTGATAATCCTAGAGGAATTTAAGAAAATATTCATGGCACAGTACCTGACGAGTCTGAGGGAGAGATACCAAAACTCTCCTAAACAACCAAGAACTGTCTCTGATTGCGAACCTAAACTAGGGGACATCGTTCAAATAAAATCAGATCTAAAAAACCGCGAGTTATGGAAAGTCGGGAAGATAGCAGAGCTCATAAGGAGTGCAGATGGTAAACATAGGGTCGCTAAAGTTAAAGTTGGAGACTCCATAATGACTCGGTCTGTAGGTCATCTCTACCCGCTAGAGACTGAAACAGATGACTCTCCACAAACTGGAGCGACTGAGGAGGAACAAACTGCACCACCTCTAGACACGCCAATTGAGTATTTGGATCTGGATGCTGCCCCGAGCGCAAGCGATAGCATACAGCCACCACAAACCAATCCAGTACCTGAGAATCATGACGAGGTAGTCGCTGCTGAGGAAGTAATGAATGTGCAAGAATCTATGATGGATACTGAGACATCAAGATCTGAGGAAGTTACTTCCAACCCTGACAGTATCCTGCCGGGAACTAGAACTAAGAGGGATGCTGCTATTCGAGCCAGAGAGAAAATCCTGGAGTGGACGCGTCACCTGCTCACACTACTGCAATAAGACTCTTTTTTGCCTGTGGAGTGTCGCGCACAGCGCGATTCGCCATATAAAGGTCGGTATGTATCAAAACTAGTAATGTCAGTCTATATTTTGATGTGTGGTAACACCACTTGTTCTGACTAACTTTTGCTTGATGGGACTGTGAATAAGATGGCGGGAAAAGGAGTGCCGCGTACACGAGGTAATGAGCGGAGATCGTGGTAGTAAGATCAGTTAGGAGCCACGAGCTTCTAGGAGGCCCAATGCCCCATCAGAAACACATCAGGTGAGTGTTTGCTTTGCCATATTATTATGTCGACATAAACGTGCATCATAAGGTGGAAAGATGAGGAGACGGTTATAGCATATCGTTCTTTCCGTTAGTAGTAGTCCAATCTTGCAGTGCACTGCACACTTGGTAGTCAAGGAAATTGGACATGTATTTGAGGTGTGTCCGGGAACACACGGGCACGGTCGACTGAGTTGGAGCAACCGTGGCGAGACTATGGGGAAGGTGGAGGTCTCCGGGGGGGCATAGCCCTCCCGTCCGGCTAAGTGACAAATGTGCAAAGAGTCACCAGGGATATGGCCCTGTATAGACCGGAGCAAGTCGACCGATGCCCAACTGGAGGTGCATAGCCATTAAGTAGTATGTGGGTTAGCAACCACACAGAGCTTAAACGAGATGGAAGGGCACCAAGTAAAACTGAATCATTCATGTGAGTGATACAACCACATGAGAGAGGCAAGTCCTCATTTTATCTGTATACACATATTTAAGTAGAGTGGAATAAAGTTGGTCGACTCATCTTTCCATTCTAATGATATAAATGTGTAATTTATATATATTCATGCCGTCCATATGTATATAATATGTGAACCCAGCAATTAGTATTTCATACATATATTGTACAGGAGGGACGACACAAACCACAAGACCACCGCGAGCCGAGATGGTAACTAGACTAGACGATTACTTCTATGAAGCTTGCCCACTTTTCCCTAATTGTCACAAGAATACTCGGCCTATGGTTAATCTTAAAGCGTTTTTCGAAGTACATTTTTAATTCGAGAATAATTTTTTCGAAGCAAAGTTCTCGATGTATGGTTGCGTCACAGCAATAAGTAGGTATGTAGTAAGTTTTCGTTAACCTTTTGAACGCCACAGACGGCATATGACGTCAACGCAAAATCGTGACAACGACGCCAAAGACGGCATTTGACGTCGATCGCTTTTTGATGAAAATCTACTGAAAAACACCCCACTTTTAGGTTGGCATTATTTATTCACAAAACTAAATTTTACCTCCGTGGCGTCAGTGGCATGTAGTGTTGAGTCGCTCACTCGTGAGGCACCTCATTTGTACCACTCATTTTGTTAATTTGTCGCAGTACTTCGTACCGAAAAAATGTCTTACTTCACTCCTCTATTCATTTTACTTGATTCTAAAATTATCTTTCTCCTAAAAGTTCTATTCTTAACCTCCAGAATTGCACTCCAATTAAATGTTACTATTTATTTATTTATAAAGGAAGTGATGAATACATAAATATGTATATACATTAAATATTTTTGTCGCCGTTGGAATTAATGGAATAGTCGACGCTGAAAATATGCTAGTACCTCACCTCATTTGAAGTAAGACATTGTAACACCTCATTTTAGAAAATGAGGTACTCATACAAACTCATTTTAAATTGATGTCCTACCCATCACTATGGCATGCAAATGGACGCGCCGTTTGGCGTTCAAAAGGTTAAAGCAAGTCTTCGCAGTAATGAGCTGTCGATAAAATAAAGCTTTGCACTAAACAACTAGGGAACGAATCCAATTATTTTTATTTATGAAATATTTTTATTATTCAAGGAGGTGCAAGCACGTTCTGCTCGCCCTTTAGATGGTCAAAGGTGTCTAAAATTTTAAGATGATTTTTAAAAATAACACTCGAGAATTTCGGATGGGTACCTACCGCCGTGGCCGGGTGGCCTAGTGGCCAAGGTAACAGAAGGCGTTCGATTCCGGCCTTGGCCACTTGCCCTCAAGTCACTTTTTCTTTATAGGTATGTTATCTTTTTCATTTTATATTTTGCATTAAAACTATTTCGACGAATAGTCCCTCTCTTCTGATGAATTGATAGTAAATCCATCAGGGCAAATTGGAATGGGCTTAAATTGATTTGGTACCTGATTCCGTCAAGTTACGCAGTCAGTACCAACTTTCTTCGAAAATGCAAAAAAATTAAGATTATGGATTGGTACCATAAAACCGAACTTTTCAATATTGGCAAGGTGCGAAGTCGGTGGAGGGGGAAGTGGCGCTGATCGTCACAAACACAGGTAATCTTATGCAATGTCCGCCATTAGTACTAGCGGCAGCCGCTTGAACTAATTTTACTCCATAAGATTTAACGTAGAAAGTCCGCCAAAATGAGGGCAGCACCAGTCGTGCACCTAGCGAATAGCGCCCCGCAATTCGTCTTTAGTCAGCGTTCCGGCAATAAAACACGGGCAAAGAACGAGATGCCAGTGTCACGGGCGGCCGGACGGTACAATTGGGGAAGGAAATACTGCTGCTAAGTTCATGCTTAGTTGACTACCTAAGGGCCACTTGCGCGTTCCAGGGTTAGCCAACTAACTCGGAGTTAACCGTTTGTACAGTACAGTTTAACCCTGTATGAGCGGTTAACTCTGAGTTAGTTAAGTGGCTAACCCTGGAACGCGCAAGTGGCCTTTAAGTATATCTATTCAATCAAAACTCAAGGATATGATAAAGCATGTATACCTATTGCTTTCAGAATATTTATTTATAATACTCGTGAGTGTCAGCTAGGTATTGAATGAAGCTATTGAAACAATGATACGTATCTAGATCAATATTAAACAAACAATCGATCCCTCATTACAAAGAACTTATTTATTAGTCTTTATTTCAATACAAAATAAAACCCATTTCTTGTTTATTGTTGATGAGGTAAAAAGCAAAAACATTGGCTAATTGAATGCATCGATAAATAGTAGTTTTATTGGAGTGTATATCATAGTTTCGGACACGTACTCTCGAAGTATCCTGCTGTCGAATGTTCGTTGATTCGACTGTCGCTGGATCGAATGTTCGCTGGGTCGAAAAGCGTAGAAATAATCAATTGTAGAATCGAATTTGAGGTTTCGATTGTCATCCCATAGAAGATCTCGGGTACGAATGTTCGTTGATTCGACTGTCGCTGGATCGAATATTCGCTGGGTCGAAAAGCGTTTCGCTCAATGTTGCCCTACCTACATGAGCATTCGTTAATTAGCAATGAAATTAAGTAAAGACAATTTACAAACTGCATTTGACATTTGTGCCTGTCCAAATCAAAAGGGACCTTATGGCGGTGTCTAGTTTCCGAGATAATCGAAGATTTGTAAAATGTTTCAAAAAATGTTGTTTTTGTTTTAATGCTCCAACGAAAACATTGTTATTTGTACTATCTTTTCAATTGAGTCACTTTTTGATATGTCAATTTTAAAATGATTAAAAATAAATGTAATGTTTAGAAATGGGACCTTATGGCGGTATGACTTATCTGACAAAAAATAAGCTGTCAAACACATGTTGGGCCATGCCAGACGAGACGATGAGCTTTACAACAATACATACATACAATTCTAGATTACGATTTTTCGATTATGCATAATTCGGCCACAAGTATTTCGACCCAGCGAACATTCGATCCAGCAACATTCGAATCAACGAACATTCGATACACAACAAATCGAACCCATACAATTCTAGATTACGATTTTTCGATTATGCATAATTCGGCCACAAGTATTTCGACCCAGCGAACATTCGATCCAGCAACATTCGAATCAACGAACATGGTGACGTGAATTATTGCGGTAGATGCTTGATTTTTTTTGTGTGCTAAGCTGATAGATAGGCCAATCCAGTATGGTAACATTTACTATCGTTAGATCTTTGAATGGAATTAAAAAGCTTTTTAAAAGCCAAACGGTAATTTTTTTTTATGTGATTTTATTTTTTTAAGCGCCCTTGAAGTTGTGAACATACTGGGTAATTTTATCTTTCTTGGCATTATTTTTTTTTTATTCCATTCAAAGATCTAACGATAGTAAATGTTACCATACTGAATTGGCCTATCTATCAGCTTAGCACACAAAAAAAAATCAAGCATCTACCGCAATAATTCACGTCACCATAAATAAAAATCTCATCGTACTCGGCGATAGGTGAAAAATTAAAAAAAATCATAACTCCGAAAATACGAAAAATCGCGGAACATACATGGGGGTGATTCAGATAGCCCTCTAGGTCCTCTACCTCTCAGCTTCAGTATATCACTACTTCTTGGGACACCTTGTATATGTAGTATGGCCCATTGTTGGACCGAAGGTTGATATGAAGACATCCAAAATTTCTAATCTAATACTCCGACTCCGATGTGGCTTACTCAGTGCTGTCAGTTATTTTACTGTAGCCAAAATGATACCGGCGGCGGTCAAAATACCTTCTAGGTAATCTAGGTAACATTCGGATGGCGGCTGCAACAACGTTATAACGTTGTACTGCTGCATGCAGTTACCGCCCGAATGTCACCTTTAGTCTGTTCTTGTAAAGAATTCGAATTTGTCTTACCTCTTCTGATCCGAGTCATAAGGTACATATAAGCAACTGTACTGGGTGGGTAAGTATAGGAAAGCCTGAGGCAAAGTCTCGGCTGTATTAGTGAGCGATATGAATAAGCTGTCGCGTCACACCGCTACCCAACAATCCTCGTCGTATGGAAAACGCATTAATTACACTGGTTAATATTTGATTAGATTGTCCCTTCGGTTCTATTTCGGTGATGTTGTGTTGGGACAGTGTCCGTTAATGGAAAAACGATCAACTTGTTAATTGGAGCGAGGGGTAATTAAATAAGTAGGTAGGTATTCTTTGTTCATTTCTGACGCACTTAGCGTAAATTAAGTAAGTAGGTGAAAAACAACTGTATAATTCAGCGGACATAATATAACTACTATTGCCCGCTGCTGCTTAGAAGTAAATTTTTAGACCAGTTTAAAACAGCCTGTGTCAGAATCTATACGTAATCCTAATGGTTATCGGGTCGTATCTGTTAAACTATGTATTTTTCCCATAAATAATCACACACTATGAAGTCTAGGAAAGCTAAAAATAGGAAAAGCTTTTTTCTGAGCATTTATATACCTACCTACCTCTGACCAGTCGTAAATTCCTTGGCCGCAAGACCGATATAAACAAGCCAGTGCACAGAATAAATCGGGTGATGTTTAATTCCTGAGCGCTTCTTACGGCGAGGACGCTTCCTGAAGCCTTGAATTATTCAGGCCTCTGCAACTGCAGTAGTAATTGCCATGGAAAGCTTTACTTGCAAGCTTAAGGGTGGTTTAACTTATTTAATGGCAAAAAGTGAGTTTTTTTTAATTAACTAGGTACACAGCAATAACGCCCCGTATGATAATGAAGTCTTAACATTGGCGAATCGGTAAGTAATCCCTAGTGATGTCCGATCAGAACCGGTTTTTTTGCCGATCCCGAAACGGAAACTTTACTTTTGGGCACGTATCTGTTGGCGCAGGCGAAAAGTTCGGCAGTTTTTTTGGCCGCAACCGAACCTTTGGCTGACCGATGACGATGTTTCTGCCGATATCGAAACAAGTAGGTATGTGATCGAAACCGAAACTTCGAACTGACACTAATAATCACTCACTCAAACAATGTAGGTACCTACCTACTGACTTGCTAATGACAAGCGGAGTTGTAAAACTTCTCCCGTTAATGTTTCGACTTTCCAATTTGCAAAGTAAGTGCATCGAAATTGGTTTACAAACCTGTATTTCGAAAGACCTAACCAAAAACACACGGTGTTAAATATGTAACAAGCTAAGCCACGGACGGATGCAGATTTAAATAGCAAAACTATGACTTTGATTACGAAATCCTACCTATAGTACCCACATACTCGTATTTGCAGTAATGACGCATGTGTCGCATGAAAAATGTACAAGCAACGAAACTCTTCCCCGCCCGGCGTTATTAAAGCCACTGGAGCTTGCAAAACAAACTTTTCTATCTCATGAATATTCCAACCCAATCATCTTCCATCCATGACATCTGATAACGTAATACTTAATTCTTATTACGACGAGCCGATGACGTGAATAATAATTGTTTTTATATAAATTTGGATTTGGAAATCGGTTGCTTATACGATATTATTAAATTTTGGGTTTAAAGAATTTATTTTTCTCATAAGAATTGTACAATTCACTTACATGAGAATTAGAAGTAAGTTAACATTGTTCGGGTGAGCGTATGCATGCGTACTTACATTCACATAACACAACACAATTATATTAACTAAAAACATACACTAAACTTAAAACATAAAAACATACACATAGCACCTTTAGTGGGATGAATCTAAGTGGTAAGAAAATAAGTCTAGCCATACGCGACCATATGGTCCGTAGCGGTTCCTATATACCGCTCAGTACAAAATATAAATTTTACTTTTGAAATTCAGAGCCCCCTATTAATTAAGCGACGATTGTTTCTACCGATTGTTCTCGATGATACACGTATCTCAAGGTTTATATGACTATTAGCCCTAGGATCCTAGCATAGGCCTGTTTTCTAAGCGCTTGCATTACTGCACACAATACCTTAAAACGTCGGTCTGATCAATTGTTTTCCATGTTTTTAGAAATATTGAATAAACCTATTACTTATTTTATATTACTGTTTAATAAATATAATTAGTAACCTACAAACGACAATATTAACCGCCTCTAATTCAGTAGAAATTACGTACTTAAGGTCATTTCTCAAAAAGCTGGCACCGCCAGGTTAAAATTTATGTTTTTCAAAAATTATGCATTTTCGCATTTTTTTTTATTGAGATCGTTAAAAGGCAACTTAAACTATTAGAAAATGTGGAAGGGAAGCAATTCCTTCAATTAGTTTAGAAGATATAGGCGTTTGAAAATTCAGGTGAATGACATCAAGGACAGGTGAAAGATATTTTGTCCCCAGGTTATCGATAGTAGAAGCAGGTTATCGAGAAATAAGTACAAATTCCACTGAAAATATTGACAGGTTATCGAGAGGTTCCAGTAACCTGTGTCCGTTGCCGTTAACCTGGTTTCTTGTCATCATTCACCTGAACTGAGTGTCATTCACCTGTCCATCATATCATTTTCAATGCCTTCTAAAAATAATCGAAAAATGTGTAATTTTCTATAAAAAGGGACCTTATTGTCCACTACGATGAATACAATAGTATATGTTAAAATTTTGGATTCTGACCCACCTCACCTTCGATACGATTCCCAATTTAACAATAAGTTTCTGTGAATAAGTAACATTCAAACTTGCTGTGATGCTGTTACCCTGGCAGTACCTAGTGGAACTCATGTTTGGTGCAACATAGGCACATGCTGTTTTGGTCATCCAACACGTCTTGATGAGCACTTGGAAGAGCAGTACCCAAGATAGAGCTGATGCTGAACCCTCACAGAACCTACTGGAACTTAGGTTCGATGCAACATAGACACACGCTGTTTTGGTCATTCGACACGTCTTGATGAGGACTTGGGAGGGCAGTACCCAAGATAGAGCTGATGCTGAACCCTCGCAGTACCTAGTGGAACTCAGGTTTGGTGCAACATAGACACACGCTGTTTTGGTCATTCGACACGTCTTGATGAGCACTTGGGAGAGCAGTACCCAAGATAGAGCTGATGCTGAACCCTCACAGTACCTACTGGAACTTAGGTTCGATGCAACATAGACACACGCTGTTTTGGTCATTCGACACGTCTTGATGAGGACTTGGGAGGGCAGTACCCAAGATAGAGCTGATGCTGAACCCTCGCAGTACCTAGTGGAACTCAGGTTTGGTGCAACATAGACACACGCTGTTTTGGTCATCCAACACGTCTTGATGAGCACTTGGAAAAGCGGTACCCAAGATAGAGCTGATGCTGAACCCTCGCAGTACCTAGTGGAACACAAGTTTGGTGCAACATAGACACACGCTGTTTTGGTCATTCGACACGTCTTGATGAGCACTTGGGAGAGCAGTACCCAAGATAGAGCTAATGCTGAACCCTCACAGTACCTACTGGAACTTAGGTTTGATGCAACATAGACACACGCTGTTTTGGTCATTCGACACGTCTTGATGAGGACTTGGGAGGGCAGTACCCAAGATAAAGCTGATGCTGAACCCTCGCAGTACCTAGTAGAACTCAGGTTTGGTGCAACATAGACACACGCTGTTTTGGTCATCCAACACGTCTTGATGAGCACTTGGAAAAGCGGTACCCAAGATAGAGCTGATGCTGAACCCTCGCAGTACCTAGTGGAACTCAGGTTTGGTGCCACATAGACACACGCTGTTTTGGTCATTCGACACGTCTTGATGAGCATTTGGGAGAGCAGTACCCAAGATAGAGCTGATGCTGAACCCTCGCAGTACCTAGTGGGACTCAGGTTTGGTGCAACATAGGCACATGCTGTTTTGGTCATCCAACACGTCTTGATGAGCACTTGGAAGAGCAGTACCCAAGATAGAGCTAATGCTGAACCCTCGCAGTACCTAGTGGAACTCAGGTTTGGTGCAACATAGACACACGCTGTTTTGGTCATTCGAGACGTCTTGATGAGCACTTGGGAGAGCAGTATCCAAGATAGAGCTGATGCTGAACCCTCGCAGTACCTACTGGAACTCAGGTTTGATGCAACATAGACACACGCTGTTTTGGTCATCCGACACGTCTTGATGAGCACTTGGGAGAGCAGAACCCAAGATAGAGCAGATGCTGAACCCTAGTAGTACAAGTGGAATAGACGGTGCATCATAGGCATACGCTGTTTTGGTCATCCAACACGTCCTTGGAGAGCAGTAGGTACCCTAGATAGAGAAATCATATTCTTGGGGATCGTGTAGTTTCTGATTTAATACAAAATTGAAGAAACTTGATCTTAAAATTCTTCCCGCCGTGTACCGATATGTGTATGTGGGTCCGGGTCCCAGCCCCAGTCCCAGTCCAAGTCGAAATCGAAATCGCCAAACGTGTACTATGCGTCGTTGAAGAGTTCTGTTCTGATCATCATCAGCAGTTCCACTTCAAATGCGACAGTTTTTAATGAAAATGCTTGATTTTCTGATGAAAATCCAAAAGTCTCTATACGCATGCCTTTAAGATTTGAGGAGTTCCCTCGATTCCTCATGGATCCCATCATCAGAACTCGAGCTTGACAAAAGTGTGGCTTAAAAACTTAACTTGCTTAACAAACATAATGAAGAGGACAAATCGCCAAACGTGAACTATGCGTCGTTGAAGAGTTACGTTCTGATCTTCATCAGCAGTTCAACTTCATCAAATGTCACTTTTCTGAATGTATATGCTTGATTTGTAAATAAAAACATAAAAATCACTATATGTATGCCTTTAAGATTTGAGGAGTTCCCTCGATTCTTCATGGCTCCCATTATCAGAACTGACCTCTCTCTCTCATCTCATCACACAATAAAATAATTGAGCATGCTTTCACCTTTGTACAAAATATTTTAATATGTCTAAAACTAAAAACCCTCATAAGGTACCTTTTCCCATGGGACGTCACAAATCTACTTAATCACTGTTTGAGTATATGTAACGTGGATTTAAAATAGTTATCGTTCACCTGTCATATGGCAAGTGAATGACGCTTCATTCACCTGCTATTGCATCATTCACCTGACTTTTATGGACAGGTTAACGAGACGTAAGACAAAAGTACACAAATTTGAATAATATGCAGCTTTAACAGACAGGATAGTTTTTATTCCTAAATTACCACACAAAAGCGATATAACCGCTATACAATTATATAGTTACGAGTATTAGTTGTGGTATCAGTGACATTAACCTGCCGCAAAATCTCATCCACCTGGCAGTTTTAGTCAGGTGAACGATATGTAGGTGATGGGGAAAATGGCAGTTATATCGCAAATACACAAAATGTATTAGCTTGATGAACTCCATACTTAGGCATATAAAACTAAACTATTGATTACGTTACATATCTTAATAGTAATGCGATAGGTCACCCAATTAGCAAGATATCCACGCCAGGATAAAGAGTACTTACCCATTACAAACTCCAATTTCCGATACTTTCTCGTTTGTGTTTTATTTGCGGAGCACAATAACCACGTCTTCGTCCTACCAGGAGATAGCTGATGACTGACGCCTTCGGCTCGTGCGGAGTAAGACGGGAAAGGTGCGGTGGGGGTTATACAATCATCGTGAACGTGACGCGACAGATGAATGTCAAAAATTGCCTTGGACAAACTTTGAAGCCGAATAACTTAAAATATAAGCATAATATTGTTATGCGATAGTAATACTTTAAAAGTTAAGGATATATGTTAATAAAATCCGGCAATGACGTTAAATTACGTCAATAATTTATGTGGTTTTCATAGCTCGGAACATCAGTACCTCGCGTTGGGACACGACAGGTTAGCGGATAAACGTAGTTACAATATATTTTTTTGTAATCAATATTTATTAAATCTTTTTCAAAGTATTAGGCCTCTGTGTAAAAAGTCTCTCTAAATATGTGTTAAAATGTTCTAACATAAACCTATTGACAGGTGGCGGTGCCAACTTTTTGAGAAACGACCTTAATAAGTTTTTTTGCAAATAAATTGGCAGTTAGAGGTTCGTTGAAATGTTTGGTTCGTTCAAGTAACTGAAAGAACATTAGTTACTGCGGCGCACATTAACCGGATATTATCCGGTCGCCTTTCGAGGAAATTCGCTGTTATCGCTCTTCGCAAGACAATAAAATGCTTTGTGTGTTGCCAGATTGCCCGTGATTAGAATTACAAGCCCGTCGTATTTGCGAGCTTCGAGAAAACAATCTAGGAAATGGAGTAAAAGACTGCTAATAAACTGCCACAGCTATAAATAAGTTGTACATAATTAGGTACAATTGTACCTTGTACCGGTCAGAACTGTCGTAGCCGTTGCCCGTAAAAACGCATCCTATTTTTAATTTTGGGACAATTCACCGAAAATTGAAAAACTTCGAAGTCTACATTTTTTTTAGGTTATGTTGTCAATTTTCTTCGCCATTATTATTCGATCGATACTGAAGTTTGAACTAAGAAAATTGACAACAACCACGTATCGATCGAATAATAATGGCGGCCTGTGCATAAAATCAAGCTTGCATCTTGTAATTCTTGCAACGTATTCGTATTACCTACTAGCGGAAGTCAGTCAGAAATCAACGTAACTTCTGCCGACAATATCGTATAAAAATTTGAGAAAATGTTCCAATGCATCTTTCAGTACGTACTTACGTCAATCTTTAAAATAAGTTGCAAGAATTCAAGCTTGCATCTTGTAATTCTTGCAACGTATTCGTATGACCTACTTGCGGAAGTCAGTCAGAAATCAACGTAACTTCTGCCGACAATATCGTATAAAAATTTGAGAAAATGTTCCAATGCATCTTTCAGTACCTACGTAATATTACACAGTGTAGCATAGTGTTTATTAAAATCTTTAAAAAAATAAAACCTCAATGCATCTTTCAGTATGTAATATATGTTACATAAGTAGTGCTTATTCAAATCTTTAAAACTATTAGTTCGCCCCGAACTGAGAACTCGCGGTTCGTCAAAAAGATCAATTGAAAGCAGTGCTACTTAGTCCAAGATGGGCATTTCGTAATTGAATCCTGATTCCACGATTACTTGAAATTACTTTTTAATCTGATTACCGATTCCCAGATTAGGTACTTTGTAATGTAACAATACCGAATTACTAAGTACAATTCCATTTGAGGAATCAGGAATCAATTTCTCGAATATTACAATTACTAGTAATTGGAATCAATGTCGATTCCTCATTATAGGAATGCATTACTTGATTCCTTTCAGATTACATTTCGTACTACTACTATCAAAAGTACATTTCGATAGTAGATATATAGATGTTGTTGACTTACTAGGATGCATCTATATCTTATTTGAAACAGGTGCGCAGATTTCGAATATGATGACCATGACCTATAAAACGACATCCATGACGACTTTTATGATATGTCATAAAAGTCGTCATGGATGTCGTTTTTGTCGTTTGTCGTTTGTCGTCATAGTGCATGGCCGCCATCTTGGATTCCAAAATAGTCATCATTTTCGAAATTTGCGCCGGGCCTAAACCTATAAAACGACATCCATGACGACTTTTATGACATAGTGCATGGCCGCCATCTTGGATTCCAAAATAGTCATCATTTTAGAAAACTGCGCCCCCTAAAACCTATAAAACGACATCCATCACGACTTTTATGACATAGTGCATGGCCGCCATCTTGGATTCCAAAGTAGTCATCATTTTCGAAATCTGAGCCCCCTATAACATATAAAACGACATCCATGACGACTGTTATGACATACTGCATGGCAGCCATCTTGGAATTCAAAATGGTCATCATTTTCGAAATCTGCGCCCCCTAAAACCTATAAAACGACATCTATGACGACTTTTATGACATAGTGCATGGCCGTCATTTTGGATTCCAAAATGGTCATCATTTTCGAAATCGGGGCCCCCTAAAACCTATAAAACGACATCCATGACGACTTTTATGTCATAGTGCAAGTACGCCATTTTGGAATCCAAAATGGTCATCATTTTCGAAATCTGCGCCCCTATAATCTATAAAACGACATCCATGACGACTTTTATGAAATACTGCCTGGCCGTCATCTTGGAATCCAAAATGGTCATCATTTTCGAAATCTGCGCCCCCTAAAACCTATAAAACGACATCCATGACGACTTTTATGACATAGTGCATGGCCGATATTTTGGAATCCAAAATGGTCATAATTTTCGAAATCTGCGCCCCCCAAAATCTATAAAACGACATCCATGACGACTTATGACGCAGTGCATGGCCGCCATCTTGGATTCCAAAATAGTCATCATTTTCGAAATCTGCGCCCCCTATAATCTATAAAACGACATCCATGACGACTTTTATAAAATACTGCATGGCCGCCATCTTGGAATCCAAAATGGTCATCATTTTCGAAATCTGCGCCCCCTAAAACCTATAAAACGACATCCATGACGACTTTTATGACATACTGCATGGCCGTCATTTTGGATTGCAAAATGGTCATCATTTTCGAAATCGGGGCCCCCGAAAACCTATAAAACGACATCCATGACGACTTTTATTTCATAGTGCAAGTCCGCCATTTTGGAATCCAAAATGGTCATCATTTTCGAAATCTGCGCCCCCAAAATGTATAAAACGACATCCATGACGACTTATGACGCAGTGCATGGCCGCCATCTTGGATTCCAAAATAGTCATCATTTTCGAAATCTGCGCCCCCTATAATCTATAAAACGACATCCATGACGACTTTTATAAAATACTGCATGGCCGCCATCTTGGAATCCAAAATGGTCATCATTTTCGAAATCTGCGCCCCCTAAAACCTATAAAACGACATCCATGACGACTTTTATGAAATACTGCATGGCCGCCATCTTGGAATCCAAAATGGTCATGTTTTTCGAAATCTGCGCCCCCTAAAACCTATGAAACGACATCCATGACGACTTTTATGACATACTGCATGGCCGTCTTTTTGGATTTCAAAATGGTCATCATTTTCGAAATCGGGGCCTCCTAAAACCTATAAAACGACATCCATGACGACTTTTATGACATAGTGCATGGCCGCCATTTTGGATTCCAAAATGGTCATCATTTTCGAAACTTGCGCCCCCTATAACCTATAAAACGACATCCATGACGACTGTTATGACATACTGCATGGCAGCCATCTTGGAATTCAAAATGGTCATCATTTTCGAAATCTGCGCCCCCTAAAACCTATAAAACGCCATCCATGACGACTTTTATGACATAGTGCATGGCCAATATTTTGGAATCCAAAATGGTCATAATTTTCGAAATCTGCGCCCCACAAAATCTATAAAACGACATCCATGACGACTTTTATGACACAGTGCATGGCCGCCATCTTGGATTCCAAAATAGTCATGATTTTCGAAATCTGCGCCCCCTATAATCTATAAAACGACATCCATGATGACTTTTATAAAATACTGGATGGCCGCCATCTTGGAATCCGAAATGGTCATCATTTTCGAAATCTGCGCCCTCTAAAACCTATAAAACGACATCCATGACGACTTTTATGACGTACTGCATGGCCGTCATTTTGGATTCCAAAATGGTCATCATTTTCGAAATCGGGGCCCCCTAAAACCTATAAAACGACATCCATGACGACTTTTATGTCATAGTGCAAGTCCGCCATTTTGGAATCCAAAATGGTCATCATTTTCGAAATCTGCGCCCCCTATAATCTATAAAACGACATCCATGACGACTTTTATGAAATACTGCATGGCCGCCATCTTGGAATCCAAAATGGTCATCATTTTCGAAATCTGCGCCCTCTAAAACCTATAAAACGACATCCATGACGACTTTTATGACATACTGCATGGCCGTCATTTTGGATTCCAAAATGGTCATCATTTTCGAAATCGGGGCCCCCTAAAACCTATCGACATCCATGACGACTTTTATGGCATACTGCATGGCCGCCATTTTGGATTCCAAAATGGTCATCATTTTCGAAACCTGCGCCCCCTAAAACCTATAAAACGACATCCATGACGACTTTTATGACATACTGCATGGCCGCCATTTTGGATTTCAAAATGGTCATCTTTTTCGAAATCTGCGCCCCCTAAAACCTATAAAACGACATCCATGACGACTTTTATGACATAGTGCATGACCACCATCTTGGATTCCAAAATAGTCATCATTTTCGAAATCTGAGCCCCCTATAACCTATAAAACGACATCCATGACGACTTTTATGACATACTGCATGGCCGCCATCTTGGAATCTAAAATGGTCATCATTTTCGAAATCTGCGCCCCCTAAAACCTATAAAACGACATCCATGACGACTTTTATGACATAGTGCATGGCCGCCATCTTGGAATCTAAAATGGTCATCATTTTCGAAATCTGTGCCCCCTAAAACATATAAAACGACATCCATGACGACTTTTATGACATAGTGCATGGCCGCCATTTTGGAATCCAAAATAGTCATCATTTTCGAAATCTGCGCCCCTCAAAACCTATAAAACGACATCCATGACGACTTTAATGACATACTGCATGGTCGCCATTTTGGAATCCAAAATGGTCATCATTTTCGAAATCTGCGCCCCCTAATACCTATAAAACGACATCCATGACGACTTTTATGACATACTGGATGGCCGCCATCTTGGAATCCAAAATGGTCATCATTTTCGAAATCTGCGCCTCCTAAAACCTATAAAACGATATCCATGACGACTTTTATGACATACTGCATGGAGTGAATGGCCGCCATTTTGGAATCCAAAATGATCATCATTTTCGAAATCTGCGCCCCCTAAAACCTATAAAATGATATCCATTACGATTTAATGACAGTGCATGGCCGCCATCTTGGATTCCAAAATTGTCATAATTTAAAAAAAAAATCTTTAAAAAAACAATATTATAAATGTGTAAACCGAGCACTTTCATTTGATACCAAACTCGACCATACTTTCTTGCAATTAACATGACCAGAATAGCAAGACCCCTCACAAATGGCTTTTTAGCATTTTAAGCTCTTCTAGCTCAATAACCTCTTGTTCAAGCCAGTTCAAAATTTAATGACTAAAATATAATGCCCTCGACTATACGTTCACCCAATTTCATTTAAATTAGAATAAATTTACTTAAGTTATTGAGTATCAAACTATCCTCTGAAAGTTCAGCTTAAAAACATTGAAATGCCGGGACGTGCCCCTAGCCAGCCGTGTGTTCAAAGTCGAATGTAAGAACTTCGCTTCGCTTCGCTCGCTCGTTCGATAAGTTTACCATGCGCCTATTACGCTACGGCGGCGTAGCTAATAATAATTATAGTATTGTAACAGGGTAGAAGAAAGCGTAAAAGGTTAGAATCTGTTTGCGGCGTAATTTTATTGTAGAGTCTAAAATGCCGTTCGTGCAACTCACCGAACTCACGCGGCATCCACGGTACTATAGTTCGTTTTTTTTAGCATTAGAAAGAACTTGAAAGAAGGTAAGCGATCTTGACATGTCTTTTAATTGAAAAACGCTTTTTAAAAATAAGTAACCAGTAACTATTACTTATGAAAGCAGAAGAATATAAATTATCGTATTAGATTCATAATGGTTACATATTTGCCGTAACTTATTTTTAAAATGTGTTTTTCAATTAAAAGACACATCAAGATTGTTTACCTTATTTCTAATGCTAAAAAAACGAACTATATAGAGTTTGATGATTCTCAATCACTTTAGATATACGTATTAATAGTATTCGGTTTTCGTTATACACGTTCCTAAGCGGGAGTCCCATTTAATTTCACTCTTTCATAGATGACATATTAGGTCGTAAAGCAGGGGTCACCAGTTAGTTTCTTCAAGGAGCCGGTTCTTAAAATTAAATTACCATCGCGGTCCGTTTCTCCTCGAGTTTCCTTTTTTTATAAAATAAAATAGGTCGGCGGTCCGCAGTTTCACAGTTTGGTGACCCGGGTCTGTCGTAGAGGTAATCTGACACGGTTTCTTAAAGTTGTTCATGTAAAAATTACTCTACTGTTACAACTTTTTTCTTATCCAAATCCTTCAGAAAATGCCTGCGACGCGACGTTATCACGACACGACCTGAAGAAATTCGCTTAAGTATTACACCCGCGGGGTGTTGGGAGTGATGCGAGTTTCATTGTTTCGGAGAAATCCGTCCTAATGATATAAATAAACATTATCTGGTCCGAGTTAGCGAAGAACCCGCTAGTGCTCGGGACTAGCGGGTTCTTCGCTAACTCGGACCAGATAATGTTTATTTATCTCGAAGAGTTAGGTTCTTTTAGATTTACAGAAGAGCTAACTTTAACAGTGCGTTCTTAATAAACCTAATGAATCAATTAGTGTCTAGAAAGTACTTACATACTTACTAAAAGGCAGAATCGTCATTTATCGGTGCTTCACATCACTACGATAACCGAGAATGCTACATCACTAGTGACGTCGTCCATCTTGTAGATCAGTTTTGAGCGTGATCGGCGTCGCGTATTACTTATCTAAGACTCTCATATTTTCTGATTCCGTAATAAATATTGTTTTAAATGGTGCTCTTGTTTTTACTCTTACACTACTTACCTATATTGTACAATTTGTACAGTAATGAATGGTACCCTGTACTCAGACGTCAAAAGTGGGATGTGTAATTAATTTACTACTATTAAGGCTTGCGATAGTTGCGACGATACTATAGAAGGCAGATTCGAGTTATCACTAAATTAATCGCGGTAAACAAAGGAAAATGATGTAGGTTAATCTTGAGCTGATAACAGTCCTATAAGGTACCTTAACCTTATAGGACTGTTAGTAAAATAGGCTGCAACGAAAAAATTGTGATGGATAGAAAGGAAGTTTTCGATGTTACGCTTCACTTCAAAAATCAAAGTTGAACTTCGTAACACTTCGTATACACTCGGTGTTGCAACATAAATAATCGCCCCGAGGAATGTTTAACTTTTAAAAAGCCATACATGACCTATTTTCAGGCTGTTTGATACAATGCGCATCCTAATATGTGTGAAATGTGTCTCGCACGGTTAGCCAACTCCAGCTCAGAATAGCCCATCCCCTGTCACGTTAGCCGCGCGTCGCTCATACATGTCTGCGAATCAAATGCCTTTTATTATTTACCTACCTAATGCTAATTACATTATCCTTTTTTCTTTCACAACCTTTTTAGATGCTTGAGTATTCAATGCAAAACTCACCTGTAGGTACAAAAAGGAAAGGTCACTCCTTAAGTTTTCTTTATTGGATAGGTAGGTTATATTCTCAATGAAAATAAATAATGGGTAATTAAGCATCATAAGTAATCAGTAATCAGTGTGTTTATTGCTTTCATAGGTTATACAGGTTGGTACATTTTATTGGTTCAGCTATGAAACCCTGTAGGGCACTGCAATATAACTTAAATCTAACTTAATTATAATGACTTAAAGCTATCTCTTATAATGACCATGCGATCGTGCATCATAATAGGGATGTTGACATGAATCGCGAATATATAACATGTTATGTTTTTACCATAGCAGGGAATATTAGAACGCGAAAAATCATATTTTGCAAGTGTAAATATGCGTAATAAATTAATTAAAAATAATCAAAAGTGTTTAAAATAATGCCCAGTATCACGTGACTGCAAACGCCAATCGGAGCGCGTGACGTAATCACAGTGGAATCACCAAAGACAAGTTATAAAACCTGCCTAAGTGTCTACAGATTATCGTACCGAAACGCGATCTTGGTGCGGTGCGGCGCACGAATCGATAGTGTGTAAGGTGGTGCGTTAAGGACGCAGCTATAAGTTAGAGCGAGAAAGAAGGTCGCTATCCGATGCGGTAGTGTGTTAAGGCTTTAAAAAAATTTGTCAGTTGCCATATAAAGAATTAAGAAAAATGACTGACAGCAGTTTGTTTAAAACGCCGTTACGTCATCAAGGTCACGTGACAGTTTGGAGCGTTTAGGCGCGAAATTTAAACACGAAACTTATTATACATGTTTTTTTATTCAAAATTAATGAATAAATATTTTTAATATTTTTTTCTGTAGTTATTACGTGTCTATCTACAAAATGAAACCAGTTCCAAAAAATTGTCAACATTATTATAAACAGTTACAAATATTTTTAAGTTGCGATATCTAAAATACTATGCTAAATACTATTACTATAAATACTATAAGAATTAACTATCTAAGAACTCTTGCAGTGTGTAAAAGCAGCTGTCTAATAAATATTCAGTAATTTTTCTGTTAAATACAGTATTTATTTCTTCGTCTCTAATTGTCTTTGGGAGTTTATTGTACACTTTTATACACATCGCATGTGGACTAGAGGCGTGCATTTTTAGATTAGATTGCGGCATTGGAATTCTGTCTCTAGGGCGTAAGTTAATATTTCCAGGGTTCTTTGCTGCTGGGAAAAACTGGTTATACTTTCTTAAAAATTTACATAGTTCTAATATATACAAAGATGTCAGAGTCATAATTTTGAGCTTAGGAAAATGTGGTCTGCAACTATCTGGTTGGTTTATATTAACTAGGATCCTTATACATTTTTTTTGTAACAAAAAGAGATCATTAACATTTGTACTATTGCCCCATATTATAATAGGTACCATACCGTAGCCACGACTGGGCGAATGCGTGATAGGCACAAAGAGCTGTGTTGAGATCGGTATATTTTTTTATTTCCATTAAGGCATAGGTAAAGCTTGATAATTTTGAAGCTATTTTTTGGATGTGGAGTTTCCAATTCATATAACGTCATGTAATGTATGTCATGTAACGTAGTCACAATCTTATATAGATTACTAGTACCTACCTACATATGCTATTGAAATGAAATAATAAGAGAAACAACGTCTTGTGGTATTCTCAGTGGTGGACATTTAAAGTGCACCTGCCATTTTCGTTGACATTAGTATTTTACTACGTGAATTTTGACGTAGAAATAATGGGTATTTATGTCCTTGTTACTTCGAAAATTATTAAGTGCTTCATTTATTTCCAGACATCGCATTTACGCAGTCGCAGTAGATTAGTTGCGCAAAGTCTACTTGACGGAAAAAAACCCAAAATTAACACAGACGAATTAATGAGTAAAGTAATAACTACAGGCTCTAGTTAAATGGACTATGGAACCAAAAAAGACTATCAAGCAGCTCGTCTCTAAATGTTGAAAGTAATGAAAAACAAATAAAAACTGTTTGCTCCATGCTAATGAGTAGGTACGAGTAAGTTTAAAACAAAGGTTCTGAGAGCATTACGAGTTGCTGGCATGATATTATCGTTACTGTCAGCAATATGAATCGATTATTGCCTTTCGTGACAAAGGGAATGTGCCTTTTGCCGACTGTATCTATTGTCACAAACTAAACAACCATTGTTTTCCTTTCGCGACATATCACGCAGTTATCATTTATCTATAGGTACATATTGGTTTATCGATTGGTAAATTGTGTGTCTATATTGGCTTTGGACTCGTTTACAAAGTGATATTAAACTAAAAAGAAACTAGCGATGCATTTAGGGTTGCCAGATCGAAAAGCGCTATTATCGGGAAAAAATTTCGGGATTTTGGGCCTTAATATGTCAGGAAAATGAACCATTCAAATTAAATTAATTGTATTAAAAACAACGATATTTTACATTATTGGCACTATGTCAGCTGCTCTGCCCAATCTCGCCACGCTCAAAAACCTAAGAAGTGCCCGGGTTTGTTAACAACACAAATTGTGGTATTTTATGCAATAGTGATATAATCAAGCTTTTTAATCTCGTATAGGCAACTCGGCAAGCTTCGTTGCCTAAACACGGTACTCGACTGAATAGCTCTCCATTATATCACGATTGTATAAAATACCACAAATACTATTACTTAGGTACTCAACTGATGTTTACCTATGTACCTACCAATTTTGTTTATTTTCCAATTTTGGAGTCTAGTTATGTTACGTATGTTTTGTCTTAGTTGTATTTTTGATATTAAATTTTTTGGGTGCCCTTGAAATGAGTGTTGTGGCATACTACCTATGGCACGGCATATGCTAGTAAGTGGCATAGATGTAGGTACCTACTTGTAGTTGTTTACTCTGATGTTTTTTTATGTGTGCCTAATGTTTTTCGCGATATAAATATTTTTTATTTCTATTTTCAATATCTCTACAGGGACTTTATTTTTTTTTAAAAAGGGTATTGAGCACGAACACTTACGGGATAGTTTAACCTGTTTTAAAATAGACTAAAGCAATTCAAAATTCAAGGTAACCTTAAAATTTAAAGGTGAAAGACTTGTGTTTTCAGATTTTCCGGCTTGACCTAATAAAAACATGTCGGAGCTGGCGCTGGCCATGCATTACAGCGGCGCGGCGGGTCGAGGGCTCCGGGGCTTAGGATTAAGTGCTTTCACTGCCTTTCATGCGCTCGGTAATCGTTGCAAGTTGCAAGTGAAAATATCACCGCTTGTGACGATTTTAATCCAGAAAGTCAAACAAATTTAAATCTAAAGTAAATAAACAGTGTGACATATGAAAAAACGTTAATTTATATACTACGACGTAAATTTGTTACGCTCGCGCAAATATATGAGTGTGAGTGTGACAGTCTGAAATTGCGATTTAAATTTCCTTTAAGCTTATTTTTTTGCACACCTATATGTAATATAATATTTGATTCATGGCTTTTTATACAGAAATGGTTTTGAAAGTGTTTCATAAAAATGTAAATTATGGAAATTGAAGTGACCATGTCAGAACTACCATTAAACTACTTCGAATATGTTTTATGTAACTAGGAATCAGGGATGTTGCGAACATCCGCATCCGCATCCGCAACCGCGGAACTTCCGCATTATTTTCAACATCCGCATCCGCATCCGCATCCGCATAAAATCGATGCGGAGCTTATGCGGATGCGGATGTCGAACAAGTCGGTACAGGAACGTCTTAGCGGCGGCGTAAGTGCTAGGTAATTTCGTCATTACTTATAACGAAATCGTCTAGATCCAGAAAAGTCGGCGAAGTTACTGTTTATTAAATATAACGCACCTATATTCTTGCTCAAATACTAAACGTTTAGTTTTTTTAAATGAAAAAATACTAAAAATGTAATATTTGACGTTTTCTAAGTACCTAATCTTGACATCCGCATCCGCATCCGCATCCGCGGATGTGAGCCTTTAAATATCCGCATCCGCATCCGCATCCGCGGATGTCAAAAAATCTGCATCCGCAACATCCCTGCTAGGAATAGAATAGGTACTTACCTATATTCAAAAATAGGCAGGCGCTTTTAAAAGGTATGAACGTAATATGGTCACGTGTATTGGTATACCTATTGCTGACGTAGGTGAGAAAACCGCTAGGCTCAAATGGGACTGGGCAGGTCACGTCTACCGCATACATCCGGAGAGGTGGGCTAGCTTAGCCACCAAGTGGATGCCGGTAGAGGGACGTGGACGGGGCAGACCCAATTAAACGGAGATGGCGGGACGACCTGCGGGCTCAGCACGGTTCCATTTTTATCGACAATACTACTAGGGCAGGACAACTTCTTGAACAACTGGCCTGAGGAAACACGTCCAAATCGGGAGTTGTGGAAATCAAGGAGAGAGGCCTTTGCCTTGGCAGTGGCACTGCTGGCAGTGGGACACTCATATAGGCTAATTAAATAAAAAGGACGTATGCACAAAATATTTTTAGCCCAATGCAGGGGTCGGAAACCGGTATTTGCTCCATACAAAAATAACGTATTATTACGTTCCTTGTTGTGTGTATGATTCCATTTTTAATGGGACACTCTAATTATATATAGTTGTTACCTAATATACATGATTCAGTCCTACGTAAAGAGCATCAAATGATTCAAAATATTGGACTATTTCGGGGTTTTTTAAAAATATCGATTCCGAGCCCTGCTCCAATAAATATATATCGCTTTAGTTTGAGAACTTGTCATAACAAATAAAGAATTTCAATATCACGAAAAATTTGTAGTAAGTATGTTTGTTGTGTCTGCTAAGTGCAGAAGCCGATTTGATTTGTGATTTACGTTAAGTACTCTATAAAATATCTTAAAGAGTAGGTATTTTTGTGATATTCAAGAAAATCTGCCTTGAAACGACTTACGACTTACGTACTTATGTACGATAAAAAAAACCTCATACTTTAATTACGTAGCCGTCAGAAATATTTTATGATTGAAAGGGACTGCAGTGATAACTAGAGATTTATAATATTATCATGGAAAACGGCTCGAGTTATTTAACCTGTAAATGACTCAAGGAGTAAGCACATAAACACACACAGAACGTTTAAAATGGCACTGCCGATTACTTATTCATAAAATGACACTGCCGATTACTTATTCATAAAATGGCACTGCCGATTACTTATTCATAAAATGGCACTGCCGATTACTTATTCATAAAGTTAAACTCATGCCGCAAACTTCCCAACGATTCGCTACTTCGTGGAAAATTCACTCAGTTCCTTTATTGAGACACATTTTTGTCGATTATTTACCATAAAGGTTCGTAGGAAAATAAAATTGTGTGTAATATTGTCAATTTAATGTTACTTACACTGACTTTAATCGATTCGACAAAATAAGATTGTTAACGTAAATAAATCTTTTTTTACCGCGTAAGTTTGTATTCCAACAGAAACCAACAGTTTTTTTTAGATTCGACTGTGTAATTAGAACGTAGAGGGACGTTATATACCTACTTATTCCTAAGATATATGCATATGAGTATCTTTATAATCTGCTTGAAATCACTATGATGATGAAAAATTAATTTAAGTACAACTTGTAAGTACCTGTTAGTGTTTGATCCTTTCGCATTTTCTCAAAGGTTAGCTGGAAGAGATCCCTTTTAGGGATAAGTTCGCCTTTGTAGATAACATTTTTATTTTTGTTTTGTTTTTGTCCGTTTTATGTAAACCTGTTTATGTGCAATAAAGTGACATATATATACATAGGTACTTTTAAACGGTTGGTAGTAAGTAGGAACGCATTAGTGCTCCAGATCTACGCGATTAATATATAGTCAAAGTCAAAGTCAAAATATACCTTATTCATGTAGGCCTAGCAACAAACACTTACTTAATAAACACAATCCACGCGAGCTACATACATCCTCCCCATACCTGCTCATACCTCATACCCGACAGCCAATCTACTTCATAACAACAAGAAGTTGAGTTGAATTTAACTAGACCTCATAAAGGATTCTTGAATAAAATTTACAAACAGGACGAAAGGTCAGATAAATATTAACATTTTTGTCTGCTTGCCAAATGTATTCAGCACGACAGGGCATTATTCTGAATAATGTTTAGTGTTGTCTTACAGTGTAGGTAAGACGTTTATTTTCAGCGATATTTTATGACGGTAATAAGTATAAGTAAGTACTTAGCCATAATAATTACGTGTTCCTACGCGAAGACTTCTCAGGTTAATGCGCAAGTTCGGTTCATTCACACACTCCGAATCATTTTTAAACATCATGAAAAATACTCATATTGTCCAATAGGACATGTATTGTGACAACTGCTTGATAAGTATTGCAACCGACTGACAAAGTAACATGCATGAAATTAATGAGATAAAGATAACCGAGCCGATAATTCTATGACGTTGTTCGTATGTTCGTGGCACATAACTTCGATAAGTACCTATTGTATTTTAGAATTGATGTTTTATAATCAAACTTGTAAAGTAACTACCTAAAACCCAGACAGGTCTTTGTTCTGTTCCTTCTAAGAGCCACTTGCTCGTTCCAGGGTTAGCCAACTAACTCGGAGTTAGTAACTCCGAGTCAGTGGGTTAACCCTGAAACGCGCAAGTGGCCCTATGTGAAATGTGGCTTTTTGTCAAATTGTGATATTTATTGGCACAAACAGGAAGTACCGGGAGTTATGGGAAGTTATTTTTACCTTTCCAGAGGGTTCTCCTGTTCACCCTAAAGTTCATGGCAAATTTAATGTTGTTTCACGTGTGCGAATCTCGGAAAACTAGCAAACTCTTTAATTGTTTCGACCAAGCCAAAGACCCTCGATAGAGCACTTTTGTTAAGCAGTTCCTGATTTCATCTGGGCCTTTAAATCGTAACACTGAACGAAGCCAATTAAGAGTTACATTAGTTTCTGAATGAGTAAGCTATAGCGAAGTTGTTTGACCTGAAACATTTGTTTGTGCGCGGCTCCAAACACATACTCGTATAAATAAAGGTAGATACCAACCTTAGTTATTACTTTAAATTATAGGCATATACCATATACCACTCCCTACCGACTAGACGCTTTACTTATATTTATTTTAAGCAACATACCATTACTAAGTAGGAAAACTAAAATAGTAATACATACATTTTGTAAGTAAATACCCACTACATTTTCCTTATTATGTACTTTTCAAAGAGGAATGATGTACATATCCAAAACAACTTAAGCTAGAATTTAGGTGTAAATATATGTAAATATATATATATATGTATATATTAGTCCATTTGACCCTATTGCCGACTGGGTAAACAAATCCCAGATTTGCACGCGCACGGGGTAGATCGCGGAGCGGATGCAGTGCGCGGCGCAGTGCTTCTGCGGACGTCGATATCGCCTTCCTGACTGCACTCCGCAGGATATTTGCACCACGCACTCGCCACCAGTCCTATTCATAAAACTACTGCCTCGGTAATGAGCTCGTCGCTGGTCTACTTCGACCTCTAAGTTCGCTACATGCGTTACAAGTACAAGAGCTTATTAGCTTACCTACGCAAAATGGTCTTTAAACAAATTCATACTAATATTATAAATGCGAAAGTGTGTCTGTCTGTCTGTCTGTTACCTCTTCACGCTTAAACCGCTGAACCGATTTGGTATAGAGATAGTTTGAGCCCCGGGGAAGGACATAGGGTAGTTTTTATCCCAGAAGTCATCCTTTTAGGTGGTGAAAAGGGGGATGGAGGTTTGTACGGGGAATCGATAAAAAGCAGATTGGACCAAAAATAAGCTACTTACCCAAATTACTAACCCCACGCGGACGAAGTCGCGGGCAAAAGCTAGTAAGTAATACAAATAGAAACCCCCTTTATTACACAACCTCAAAATAAATACAGAAAAGAAAAATAAAAGCGGCCAAGTGCGAGTCGGACTCGCCCATGAAGGGTTCCGTATTTAGGCGATTTATGACGTATAAAAAAAAACTACTTACTAGATCTCGTTCAAACCAATTTTCGGTGGAAGTTTACATGGTAATGTATATCATATATTTTTTTTAGTTTTATCATTCTCTTATTTTAGAAGTTACGGGGGGGGGGGGGACACACATTTTACCACTTTGGAAGTGTCTCTCGCGCAAACTATTCAGTTTAGAAAAAAATGATATTAGAAACCTCAATATCGTTTTTGAAGACCTATCCATAGATACCCCACACGTATGGGTTTGATGAAAAAAAAATTTTTGAGTTTCAGTTCAAAGTATGGGGAACCCCAAAAATTTATTGTTTTTTTTCTATTTTTGTATGAAAATCTTAATGCGGTTCACAGAATACATCTACTTACCAAGTTTCAACAGTATAGTTCTTATAGTTTCGGAAAAAAGTGGCTGTGACATACGGACGGACAGACAGACGGACAGACAGACAGACATGACGAATCTATAAGGGTTCCGTTTTTTGCCATTTGGCTACGGAACCCTAAAAAGCATATCACCAGACAAAGTTAAACAACAGGCAGCCTTGTCAACTATGCAAATGAATGTTTCTATTGAAAAATGAAATTATATTGTAAACTGTAAGAACAGTACTCGTATTAAGTTACGATAAACTCACTGACATCACGGGTTACACAGAGAATCATTTGCATAATCCAAGTCAGAGGGATTTGTATTGTAGATCGGGTGGTGGTCATGATAGCCTTAACTGAGTGATAATTACGAAGATGTGCAATTGGTGATAAAATAAATAGTTATTGGTCCAAGTGGCGAAGTCAGGGGAAAGTTTTTTGAATTAGAGCTTAGTGGAGCTTAGGGGAAAGGAAAACACGAATGTTATTCCACCAATAAATTGAAATAGCTAGGGTACGAAATTTGCCAGTAACACCCGGCTGCAAAATTTCAGGCCAATCGGGATACTTATAATGTGAAGTGGGAAATTGGCTTAAATATTAACCTATTATGCTAGATTGAAGTTAAACCCGGAGATTTGACAATGTCAAGACAAGATGACTATAGTAATTGAAGGGTACACGGAAAGAACATGTCTAGTCACTTTTTTCGCAAAATGAGATTTTTATCTCAAAATGAAGATCTTTTGCTACCACTGTATAATAAATGTAACACAACTTTATTTTTAGTTAAATAATACCTGGTCACGGAATTACCATACGTTTTGACATTGTTCCAAATTTTAAAACCGCGATTACGCAAAATGTTTCTGAAGTGACTAGACATGTTCTTTCCGTGCACCCTTCAATTGATGTGCATATATTTCATGTTCATGTTGATTTTTGCGAAAAATAATGACCAATAAAAAAAACAACAATATCCATTCAAATTTGGCTGAGTAAAACTCTCCTCTTTTTTGAAGTGGGAAATAAAAATACCAAACATTAATACATACATAAAGGGAAGTTTTTAGATGTATTGATAATAATTTAAAAAAATCATTACAGTTCTATTCTCAATCATATTCTTACATAAGTACAATTACCTACAACCATCAACAGGAAAATCCCTCGAATTGGAATTGTCTTATAGTAGTTATAGTGGTTTTAAGGAAATTATTCGTAATGAGCGTCGTCAACAGTAGCGTCATTCATTGTATTACAAATCAATTCAAAAGTACCTAAAGTAGTCAATTGTTCAGGAAGTCACAAGGATTCATAATTGAATTTCCAATAAAAATACGAAGGTACCTAAGTATTACTATTTGAACTTTTTGTATTGTGGTTTCCTACAGGAATTACAATGTTAATAATTATTTTGTTATCATTGAAATATAAAAGTATCCACGGATGAGTTTGGTAACATTATATTACCTGCTGTTACTTATCCTTGTTTCGTATAGTTAAGTGTTTATTAGTAATTAACTAACGCTCAAAACTTGCCCCAAAATCATTAAAGTAAGTATGCACGACTTTTGAAATCATTAAAGGTTCCATCGAGATTCCACTGCCTAACAATTACACAAAAATATATTTATTTATACATACATAATAATATGTAGTTAAGTTTTCAATAGGTATTTATTATTTTCAGTTTAGGTGTAGGGTTAGTTGTTGATCAATGAAACACTAAAAGTTTAAGCCTTCCTATCTCTGGTGTTTTTAAAGTTATGAGTGTGATATTTCGTATGAAAATAAACAATTTATTTGGCTATCATTGGCGTTCTTGGTTTCTACTTATTTTTAACAGTTTCTGTATTATAAAGCTTTTTTTGAAAAATGAGTTTTGTTTCATTGTGTACTTGTGCATGTTTTCAATGAAACACTCTAATTTTTACAGTGAAACAGATGTAATATATATAGTCTACCATGAAACATCCTTAATAAACATTGAAACGTTGTAATAAATAAGTTACATTAATACATACCTCCTTTCAATCAATTAATGAGAAAGGAAAGGAGAAAATAGTGGTAGGCTGAAATTTGTTATTTAAAAGGTTTCCAAAATATGGAATCGTTATAAGATTGCTGAAATATCTAAAAGCGAAAGACTTGTTTCATTGTACGCACACCTAAGTTTCATTGTGAATTGAAAATCTGGTCGGCACTTACGGCATGCTGCGAGAAAGGCGCCTTTTATGTCCACGGAGCATGATTGCCAACTAGGTGGACGCGGGAGGGTTTTAAGCATCTCCATGCTTGATATCATACACTTTCTTGCAACATAGTGATTATAAACGACTGTTTCAATGTTAGACATGTGACCTTAACCTTGCCATCAATGAAACATTCAACATATAAACTATCATATCTCAGCCATTTCTAAAGTTAAGTATCTTATATTTTGTCATATGATAGACAAATTATTATCAATTTTCATGGTATTTTAGTTTCACAAATTTCGCACATAGTCTTTAATTAATTAAAAAAATAATGAGTTTGTTTCATTGTGTACTAATACTGGTGTTCAGTGAACATCATGTTTCATTGTTTACTACATAAATATGTTTCATTGTGAGACTAGGGGGTATTTTTTGAAACAATAAAAAAAACTGCACCAAAGAGTGAAAGAAATTTAAAAATATTTAGCTCCAAAGTAACTTTAATACACATAGAACACAACAAAAAATTAAATAACGCCAAACTAGACTCTATATCTTGGTAAAAAATTGCGAAACATAAATGAAAAATATTACTTTTGTCACACGAATTCACAATAACGCTCGTAGCAACGTGCTCCTTCTCCGAGGCGCGCTCGCGTATTGGGGAGGTGCTGGGGGTCCTTGAGCCTGCCCTTGCTTGACAGACGGCACTAGCTGATAACACCTAGTTTCCGAGATATCGCAAAGTTTCACTGTGTACGATTGTTTCAATGTTCGACAACTGACCCTACTTATCTTGACTTTCTGATGCCGTTGCTGTACCGTTGCAATACCATTATCGCAATCTCGTTATTGCGACAAATAGTAAGAGCAACAGAAAATACTACACACAAAACAATTTCTTGAGACATGGTTAAAATATTACTGAATATGTATAAATCTAAACGTTAATACACAATATATAAGGGGGCAATGGGATCTTTATTTTGATGCGGGACGGATAAACTGCGATTACAAGAATATCAAGATGAATATAGATGATCATAGATACCTATATTAAAAAATCCACGTGGTACAGTGGGCCAAGAAAGTGGTCTACCAGTTTTGACAAAAGTTTCTGCGAGATCTAACGATCGCTAAGGTTGACTTTTCTAACGGAGTTTAAAGTAAATCGACCTTGTTGTCTCATGACGTTCAATCGAACCTCAACCGTAGGGAGGTAGACCACTTTCTTGGCCCACCGTACGTCGTGGTATGCAAAATATTTAATTTATTCGGGGATTAAATACAGTAGGTAGAACCTCGATGATCCGAAACCGCAACTATCCAAACGCTGACTTAGTTTAGTTAGGTATCCGAATCCTCATAATTCGAACGCTGTTGCCGTTCGTCAATTAAAACTGATGATTTTATATAAAAATAAGTGTTCACGCAACACTTATACAAAGTTTTGTACGGAACACTAAAAATTACAGTCCCAGTCAAGTATATTCAGACTACGCGTCTAAATTATCTACCAATTTCTAATAACAAAAAGAAATGTCTCTATGTGTAGAACAATTTAACTGTAATGTAATATAATATATTACATTATAGCATATTATGCTTTTCAACGCGAATTGTATAGATATAGCGCTATTTGGAAAAATATTCCAAAGTGACACATACTTTTGGCGCTTTGTTTCATCCTCTACTTACTATTGATGCTGACCGTAGTTGGCGTAGTTTAATGCAGTTTTATGTAAAAAAAGGTGTTGTTTATCCGAACTAGTCTCGGTCTCACTCATTTCGGATATACATAATATATGAAATATAAACATATACTTTTATAATCAGGCAAATTCGCTACGCCGTAGGCGTCGTAGCGCCAGACTATCAGAGTGGCTATCTTACAACCTGACCTTAACTGGCGTCGAAACATAAAAACAAACGAATATGTACTAATATTCTATCGGCGATACGTGTATCGTGTATATATATATACAGTGGAACCTGGTTAATTGACACCTGGATAAATGCAAAACCTCAATAATTGCAACCAAAGGTCCAGTCCCGGTCCCTTGAGACCAAAAGGCCTCTATAATTGAAATTTTTGAACCTATATAATTGAAATTTACATTTTAGTGCTTTTCGTAATTTTACCTCTGTAATTGACCACATCGCAACTAAGACCTCTATAATTGACACTGTGCAAAAAAAACGTTATTTTAGCTCTTCTTATTACCTCTATAATTGAAACGAGTCTATAAGTAAGACCTCTGTTATTGAAATAATGTAGACTTGTAGAGAACAGAAACAATATTTTAATAGCAATGATAATTTTATTTTCAATCTTCACCCAGAATTCAATTTATTAATTGGGTATCTATCACAGACTGTAGTAGGTGAAATAGTTTTGATTATTAAATCAAAAACATAATATGCTTTTTACATTCCAATAAAACTTTCTTCTACAATTCAAGGGATTACTTATTTTAAAAACCCAAATGATTATAAGCAGTAACTAATGTAGTTAAGTGTAAAAGTGCAAGTTATATAATATACAAACCAGAAACCCAGAATCTACTTTCAATGGTTATTTGAACATCCATAAAAGCAATTTCTCAGAACGCAACCTCTATTAATGAGAACCTCTATAATTGACACAACGATTTTTTGAACCTCGTTAATTGGCACGACCTGCTTAAATGAAAAACCTGGTTAATTGACAAAAAATTGCCGGTCCCTTGAGATTGCAATTATCCCAGGTTTCACTGTAGTACCTATTGTCTGGGTTTAACAACAAATGTGGCTTAAGAACCTCGCTGTATTAAATAACCAAATACGGGTCTGTGACTCTTTTGTATTTCTACATGAAAGAGACGAAACTCGATACTTGGGTAAATATATAACGAAGTGAATACTTACTAATATTTCTTACTTAAAGGGGAGAAACAGTTTTAATACCTATGTTACGAGTTTATATACAATAACAAATTCGCAAAATAAAAATAAAATTGTGTTTATAGGCGGCATAAACATGTCAATCGCATCATTGACGCCACCGTTTTAAACTTTTTGTACATGTTATTTTTATGATGTAAAATAAACATGTTTTGTAGAATGTATCTGTAATGTAATATTATAATACTGTCTGTCTCGGGCATCGCGTTAATGACGCATTTTAGAGATTCCCGACACATCGTAAAACACATTAGGTACGTGGCGTTTATTTAATTCCATTGTTTTTCCATTGCGCATTGCTAGTAAACTCAAGTACGACTAGATACGCATTGCAAAGTTCCAATGGAATCAAATCTACATTTTATTTCAAACGTACCTAACTAATTAAATTGTGCCAACACTGTTTCCCCGATATTTAGCAAATACCTACCAATCAATAAAGGCCGTGGCAGGATAAGGGACCATCTTGTGCCTTAACAGCTTTTCGGCCTGATTTTTTTTCTGATGATGGGTCACGCTATTAGTAAGTGTTATACTAAATTTCAGCATTCGCCTCGTCTTATTTTTGAACAAAAAAATAAATAAGAAAAAATATTTTTCATTAATAGTTCCGTTTAAATGCAACGAATTACTTCGTGCTTTGCACATATTGTTAGAAGCTTGAATTAAATATATGTTATAGCTCATTAAAAAGCCTATTATAAGTTAAAAAATTGGAGGTGTCTCTGTTTCACAAGTTAGAAAAAGATATTGAAAAATGTTGACACATAAATTTATATTTTTTTATATGGAGTGTTATCCGGTTTATAGGGACAAATTGCGGGTATATTAATATGTGCAAAGCACGAAGTAATTCGTTGCAATTAAACGGAACTATTCATGAAAATTAATTTTCCTTATTTATTTATTTTGTTCAAAAATAAGACGAGGCGAATGCTGAAATTTAGTATAACACCTACTAATGGCGTGACCCATCATCAGAAAAAAAATCAGGCCGAAAAGCTGTTAAGGCACAAGATGGTCCCTTATCCTGCCACGGCCTTTGCTGACGGCTGTCATAAAAATACATTTACTTTAATAATCAGAATTTTGAGGTCTTTATTGAAATTGAAATTTAAATAGTTTATTTCAGGCATATAACCAATAGTGTTAGTACAAAATATACAATTTAACTACCTATATCTATGTTAGTGTACAATATCTAAAAGAATAAATACCTAAAACTACTTAATACTATTTATTTTGATGATGCGTTGGGTTCGTGCAACTGATTCCAACGCCTCATCAGTGGGCAGTCTATATACTCTGTCGACAAATGCGCTTAGGAGATTGTTGGTGCTGCCCTGCACTCTATGCAATAGGGATGCCGCTCTTTTACGCATTATTGCTATTGCGTAAAAGTCATCCGTACGGGCATCGGCGAACATCCCCGACGCACTGCAGTACCGAGGCAGACCCATCAGCATCCTTTATGAATTTCATTTTTTTAGGAATATTATTTCCAATCCAAAACATCTTTGACCTTTTCGATCCCGCACACCGAAAGAGAAAGAGACGACCTTATGTATAACAACGAGTGTGACAAAGGTGGATGGAATGAGAAAATGAATCAAAAATAACAGATTTCTTCGTAGGCACAGTAATAAATATGGAAGTATTTTTTGTGCTCCTCAAGTATGAGTATAACCTATCTATGGTTATACTAGTGGCTCTGTGAGCTGTAGACCTCGCGAGCATAGCTTATTGGGACCGTGCACGATGACAGCGCCACACAGCGGTTTGATCAATCAACAATAAAAAGATTTTAATTTATTAAAAAAAAAATACGAAGTTTAAGTGAAAAAAAAATACAAAAAGTTATGTCTTACTGGGGATCAAACCCAGACTTTCTGTGTGCAAACATAAAAAGCGATTGTTTACAAAACGCGCCATGATAGTTCTTAGCTAAGCTGACGAAATTCGGCTACTCATTCTCGAATCTCGAGTACAAACTAAATATCTAAATACCGCCTAAACCAGCAATACAATTTTTCTGCATTTTTTGCCATTTACTATGTAAATATGTCTCAAAAAGAAAATACTCTTATGATATCGATACGACTATTTGTTTAAGCGCGAGGTATCACAACTCCTCCATTTTTGAAAATTTCCAAAAACGGGATCGACAAAAAATTTTTATTTACTCATAGAATCTGGTCACTAAATTTCACAAGAATCGGTTGAGAATTGTGACCTGTAGAGGAGAACATCCGGACATACGAAAAGCAAAATGCCCGTTTCAAAACGTAGACCTTCGCTACGCTTCGGTCAATAATATAATTTAATATAATGAGCATAGAGACAGTCATCTCACTGAGCGAAACCTTCAAAACACCGTAGACTACCAATTATATAAACTAATTTTTAACCGTATTTATAACTTTAGTTACCTAGTATATGTATTTATGCATATATTCATATTGATGACAGTTATGAATAACCCGCTTCGTCTTACTATTTTACGATTATAATGGTTCAATGACTGATAGTATTTGACTGTGTTTAAAATAAATTATGTTACACCATGCATGAAATAAAACTCCAAGACGTAGCTACAGTCCTACACGGTAGCTCCTTTTATTTGTCGCCCTTGCACCGGCTTAGATCTGCCATCATCGGAAATTCCGAAACCGGACCAAACTTTAAATCTCCTAAAAGTATTTCGGGTGGAATTGTTTGCTTTTCATATTAGACACCACAGGAAAATGTTTTTCTTACGAATATCAAGCCATGATGAAGGTCCGACACTTTTAGAAAACTCTTCAATGATATGACTTTACACCATCTGTGAAAGCCCTGATAGACAGCCCTACTGGCTTAGTCGGGTTTGGCGACACTGAGCAACTGCGTCACACGGTGACTCCAGCGACCTTACCTGCGATGGGCATCTGCAGGTATACGATAGCCACCATGACTGGGGCCACGGCCGCTGTATTCACAACGCTTAGCAATCCCTTTATTATGCAGTCCTGTGGAAGTATGATCTCTTATTGCGTTTAGTTGGGCAAATTTGCAATTTAAGAGTCCCGCGAACTTAGCTGTTGCCAATATAATAGAAGTTACGCTCTCATTTTAAGACGACATTCTGAAATAACATGATATATGACAGGAAAACTTTACGTAAATATCTGTTATGGTATTGTTTTTGGTTGCTAGACTCTACTCTACTCGCTCTATTTTCTTTGTAAAGGTAACGTTTTTTAGCAATTATGACATGTAATTTTAAGCATGTCGTTTCATAATGAGAGTGTAACTTCGATTGTATGGGAGCGGCTTTTTGGCGGCGGGTGCGTGTAACTATTAAGGCTGGTTTTAGTGTCACGCGGACCGTCCGTGCGGATCGCTCCGCACCGGACCAATATGTATTAAGTTCAGGGAGCGTTTTAGAGTAAAGCTGACGGGTCCGCGCGGACGACCGCACAGACGGTCCGCGTGACACTAAAACCAGCCTTAATTAGATGTTTCGGTTACCCCCGGCGCCGACTATTTGCGAACTCGTTTATATTGCGAACTTGCCCTTGCGGTTTATTTGACCTTTGAACTTGGGATTATAATACCGTGCTCCTAATCTGACCGATACGGTTTGTTAGACAATGTAATATTTTTCCACAATGAATAGCGACCGCCATGTATACGACCAAATTATGTAGAGCGGGTTGAGTGGCAGATATTGTATGGCTTTGTGTCATATATCTATCTATCTATCTATCTAATACCTTTAAACGAGCAATTCTTGTTTATTTATATATATATATTTCGGGGATCTCGGAAACGGCTCTAACGATTTGGATGAAATTTGCTATATGGGGGTTTTTGGGGGCGAAAAATCGATCTAGCTGGGTCTTATCTCTGGGAAAACGCGCATTTTCGAGTTTTTTTTATGTTTTCCGAGCGAAGCTCGGTCACCCAGATATTATTACTTATATTATGAGAAATAAAAATTGAGTTTTAATGTACGTCCGCTGTGTAAGACGTGGATGAATTCCTCAAAATAATTTAAGATTTTTTTAATGGGTAGTTAGGGTTCCGTAGTCAACAATATGGAAATTGGCCCCGAAAATCCCCCTTAATTGATCTACGTCGTTATTACAATATTTACATTTTCATTACTTTGAAAATGTATCTGGAAATTTAGAATGATATTTGAAAATTTAGTACCTACAGATTTGTTGTAAAGTTATACTTGAATTTTGAATGGAGTTTTAAGTGCGTATTATACATATATGTACATGCGTTTGAAACAATGACCAGATATAAATTAATGTAATGAACTGATTTGATTAGTGTACATTGATAAATGGAGGCAATAATGTAAACATGCTATCGGCAGACCATTACGTCGTCATAACAGCTAGGCAGCTTTAACAAATTACGCTCTACGATAAGGTATCGGAAAAATGGGAGCAATTGATGTATCGTATCTATTAGTATTGTGGTACTTGAACTTTGATAAAATCAAGGACGAGGCTACGCGGTAATAAATGACACTTAAGTGTGGTTATACCATAGGTAACTACTTACATAATTGTAACAATTTAATTTTTGGCGACAGAACACATGGCGTAGGTTTCTAAATGATCTCTAGATGGTGTATTTTAGATATGAATGTACAAAATAAGTCAAACAAGTCAATATCCAGGCCGCATAAAGTATTAATACTTTCAGAATTTCCCCGTATTTATTATTGAAGCATGTTTCGAGAGTTTGCTAATAGTTTTCAGCCCTTCGACTAAGTCGGGCTATACAAAGATCGCTTCAAAGACACATTCTTGGAACGAAGTTAAACTTAGACCATTCATTCATACACTCTAAGACGCCCATAAGGTAAAATGTAGTAGTGCTCGACATGATAATGCCTAATAGATGACAATGACACACTGCTGTCACATCTATTGACAATGACTTAAGTTTCAAGATGTCATGTACTGGGACCGCGTCGAGCACCAGTGCGTTTACCTTACGCTTTGTGAAGACGTGAAGTCTTTTATGTTTTGTTTTGTTTAAAGCGGATCACTGACTAACATCCGTTTGATTGTATTTATCACTTCTAGCACTTGTCCTTTAATTGGGTTGTATATGACATACCAGGGCAATTGTTGCATTTTGCCACAATTGCTTTCAATTTAACCGTCTCAGTAAGCGGGTCAGCGGACATACCGACTATTATTAAACAAAATACTTGCTCGTTGAAGTGTTTTGTGCATGTGCGGTAGGGATCACATAAATCAAAAGCGTGCATCTCATGTCTTGTAATCTCCTGTTTGACAGTTAGCAGTCAAACTGAGACGCAAATAGTCAGCGCACGTCAGCGGCGGACGACGACCTCCATAACAGACATAATATTAATAAATATAAATAATAGATACGATTGTGGCACTGTTCTGTTTTGTTGGATAGCTAGGATAACCATTTAAATGTGATAAATGTTCAGTTCGGTGAACTAATAACCCTGTTTTGAGATTTTAATTCAGTAGGCTGAATTTTATGCTAATTTTATTAGTGTGCAGTGCAATGAAGTACCTAGATTGATTTGGATAAGATAGAACTATGAACATGAACTAGCCCCGTTTTAAAATTCAATGAGAAAGTCATAAATTATGATACGATATCGTTATTTTGAAAATTGGTTCATACGAGTATTTAATTATTTCTAAGAAGCTGATTAATCTAAGTAGGTGATAAATTAAATTACATTCTGGAATTGTACTTAGTGAAGAACATTTGACCACTAATCGCGTTTATACTATCTGATTATCAGTTCGATTTGATTAATGCGATGACGTCTACTTTTCTAACCGGAACATTTATTTTGAAATATATCTGAATTGTAGATTTAATTAATGAAAAACTGGAAGAAATTTCTCCATGCCAGAGGTCGAGTCTGATTCTTGGATAAAGTCCAGACCTTCAGCTTCGGGCTAAATGCAGGCGGTGAGACATTCGTCCCGATCTTAGCTGACATCGTTTAATATAGTTACCGCGTAATTTCCGCATATATCATTACCTACTGTAATTTATTCATAGCATACGCTTATTTTTAGAGGGATGGTGTGTGTCGCATACTTGTGCATAAGTACCTAAGTTGAATCTTTTAAGCTAAGCATAAAAGCAAGGTTCTGGTCAATCGTCATTTGTCTTAACCATTGTAGCCAACCTTTATCAGATGGCGAGTATGCGTAAAACCACGCCCGTCTCACGTACTACAAACTGTATGATATTAGACGCAGGGTAAGGCTATGTCCAGATCAGACGCCGCGATACGGCGCTCCTGCATATATCTATTCACTACCTACATATACATTCCGACTCGACTGTGAGCTCGTCCCCGGTGTAACTTGACACTTAAATTTGTAACGAATATACACAATCTATGGTCGAGCGTATATTGGTTCGCTTGTAGCAATTTCTCGTGAAAAACCTTGCCTCTCTTGAAGCCACAATTCAATTTCTCGACTACCCCACTCAATAATGCGCTATCGCGGTTAGAAGTCACGGGACGTGCCGAAAAATGACAGATTTCAGCATACAATATGGCTTATTACACATAAATTTGTCGCTTTTTCCTTAACTCAGGTCTAAAATTAAGGGGTCGTACGGTTTCAATGCGATCTTTATTATTTTATGCGGAGTTTCTAATTTCTATCTTAGCACTAGTGTCCGACCGAAGGTTCGGTTTCGGTTTCGGTTTCGGCCAGTTTCGGCCAAAAAATCATGTTTCGGCTGTAGTTTCGGTTTCGGCTAAAAAACGGCCGAACCTTTCGGCCGGGCCGAAACTTACGAAATGGTACTTCGGACAAAGAACAAAAGTTGGGGAATAAGTAGGACAACAATATTAATACCTACATATACTGATTCATGTATATTAGGTACAGACATTAATTGGTTTATTATAAAACACAATTCCACTAATGAGGGCGCCACTGGACGGTTGACGCAGTCTTAAGAGGCTGTCAATACCTATAAGTGAATGAGATAGCACTGTCGCATGTTACTGGGCCCTGGGCAAGATAATAATAAGAAAACTAGCCTCACTTTTTACCTCAATTTACCATTGGTTTGTGTTCCACATGTCCTCTACTTCAGCTTAGCCTTTGGCCTCGCTGCGCCATGCTCGGCCTGCGGTCTCGCTTTTGAATACAATGGACATTGGTTGGAGTCTGTGCTCAACTACTTATCCTGAAGCCTTAAGCACGGCTTTGACTTCGCATGAAAGTTCGCCTCAATGGGGCACTTCGGACTTTTCGGCCCAGGTGAAGATCGGTACCCGGCCTTGCGATATTGTTAACAAAAATTTTCGCGCTCGCTGCGCTCGCGTTTTTGAATGACCCTGTGTCTACATGTTAACTTGACTGGTGAATGAATAGAGTTAGACCAAGAAAATTCTGCAATGATTTTGATAGCATACGCAGTGCAACTAGTGCAAATGTTATTTATACGTCATAATTTCATAAAAGTTTTGACGTTTAAAATAACACTTGCACTGCGTGTGTTATCAACTTATCAAAATCGTTGCAGAATTATCTTGGTCTAACTCTAGTAATTTTCATAAAAAACTGCTTAAGTAACATCAATTTCAAGGACATTGGGTGTTGACAGCCCCATAATATGTGTGTAAAAGCGGTTTTATGACATTTTTTCAACGATTTTAACAAGTCTACAAAAGTTTCGGTTTCGGTTTCGGTTTCGGCCGAAACTAGAGCCAAAGCCGAACATTCGGTTTCGGTTTCGGTTTCGGCAAAAAAACATGTTTCGGTCGGACACTACTTAGCACACCTTCCTGGTAGCAAGCAAAAGTGGCGGAAGTCAAGAATTGGTGTATCTGTATTTTAATATTACCTTATTCCTGAAGGCTGTCTACAAAACGAACCTAATAACTTGACCAAACCCAGAGAAGGAATTAGGTCTTCTAATATGATTTTAACGTCATTATTAGGTACTAAGATGGTTCTGAACATAGTCATGGATGGACGTCACGATGGAGTCATGGATGTTTTCTATGTATTATATAAGTATATTAGATACACATAACACATAATACAAATGAATTTATATATTATACTCGTATACATCGTTGCCCAAGCCTTACGAGTGGACTTATGTTGTGGGGACTTATTCAATTCGTGATTCAAAAATGGCCAATAATATTAATAAAATTTAGGTATACTATTTATTATCACATAATGTAGTCCCAAATAACATGGGCTAGTTTATATTTTGTCGCCAGTTAAAAGGTTCCCGAGCGCTATTTCCAGCATTTCATTCATTAACGAGTAACGACGATTCCTTTTCGAGCCAAAAACCACACGAGAACGTCTGTCGCTTACCGCCTTCGCGCGACAGTAGGAAAATGAGCTGCACTTTTCCGGTGTTAATGAGATTCAAGCACTGACAATAGTAAGTCGGGTCCGATCCATAAATATCGGTGAACACTAGCCTCGGGGCATCTATATCCGTCCTCGACGCCTGCGTTGAATGCTGATTGCCACCATTATACGGCGGAATCAATCGCCTCCCCAAAACTGCCGACACACGACCCATAGGAATGGTTTCAGTGGAGGCTTTGATTTCTGCAAGGCAAAGAATATTTCTTGAGTAGTTATGCGCAAACGTTCCAAGCCACATTAAAATGCAATTGAAATGAATGACTAAACATGCGTATGGTACGCGGTATAAACAGCCGTCTTATCTATTTGAAAAACTCAAGCTTCCGAAAGGTCATGTACGAGGTGCTCTCAAACTTAACCCTTAAATGCATAGTGATGCATTTATACACACAACATAAACATCAAATGTTATGCATTATTAAACAAATTCTATTTGTTCTTGTATATTATTTCAATAGTAAAACTAATAAATTTTCCGAATTATTACATAAATTTACGCAGTGTTTTAATTTATAAAAGTTACATTTGTTTATAGACGAAATGTCGGAAAACTTGGAAAAACCTGGAAGTTGATGATTTTTAGTATGTGATTTTGGGCAGATTTTTCGGGGTTTGTAATTATTTTATATTTAAAAACTTTATCATAGGTATATCACAAATAGTGTACCTTTCTAATGGTAGTAAAAAATTTCATATATCTATTACTGAAAATTACATATTTACATAAATATGATTAAGCCAATTCAACTTCTAACACTGATTTCGCAGTGAAAATCGAAGTTATATTTTTTTTACTATTTTTCCTAGAATCGGCAAACAATTATGTGATACATATATTAATTTCGGGCTAAAAGAAAAAGTCATGCATTTAAGGGTTAACGTTACGCAACACAGTACGTCCGCTTTTCGTGGCAGCTTCCGATATGCTGCAACGAAGTGTTGGAACAATTTACCACCACCAATAAGAAACTGCAAATCCGCCACATCTTTTAACTACAACCTAAAAAAGTATTTACTCACAACCCAACAAGATTTAACTTAGCGGACATATTCAAAAAGAAATAAAAATTTGTGAACAATTTGTCGACTTTCTCTCTCTCTCTCTTTCCTTCTATGTGTTATGTCTAATCTGTCTTGTTCTGTTTATTGTATTAGTTTTAAGTTTTAGCTTTTAATTTTGGGTGCCCTGAAAACCAGCGCAGTGTCTTATAAGGTGAGTTCGACTAAGATCGGACATCGGGTAAGATCGTATGATTCAAATTTCCGCCTATTGTGGGGATATTTATTAATGCTGGCAAGGTGATGCGATGCGCCATTTTGTTCCGCACCCCTCTTCAGTCCGCACTTGTTGCTGTGACAGACCAGATGCGTGCATTGTGCCGTTAAGTAAAAAAGTACAAAAAATGAGTTTTTATTTCGCATCCGGATATAGCCTCCGCTAGTTTTTTTGGAATAACTGGTAAGTTTGAGCATTATTTGTTTCTTTTATAAATTGTATGTTATTTTTATTAAATTTGTGACAAATCTGTATATTTAGAATTTTGATACGATGCCTGTAGGCCGAGATCCGGTCTTACTAGAAGTGGTCAAAGATCGGATGCAATTCATCCGATCTTATTTTCTCAGGGATACTCAAACTTTAATACGTGTCACCACGATGCTTGATTAAATTTCTCTAACAGACGTATATATAATGGTGTTTTTTTTACATAACCGCAAATTTAAATGAGAAGTAGGTTTAAGTGCTATGAAACGAATTTTAAACATAGTTAATTAATTATACAACTGCCTAAAATATGAGTGTATTAATTTCAACGTTCAGGGTTGCATGTATGTATGAGAGTTTCTTTATTTTAAATTTTCTTAATCTATCTTAATAATAGCAGACTGATTAAAATTTGGTTGATTAAGATTTGGTCGTATTAATTCCTCCATTTTCATATTATTTTATCCATATGTCCTCTTTCATCACCTTCTTTCAACCTACCGCGCTTATCGTGTCAATGAACCCACGTGGTTCATTGACCCCACATGGGTTCATTGACCCCACATCTAAAAGTTTGACAACCATAATTTCTTGAATATTGAGCGCATGGTGTAAGATCGGACGGAAAAAATGCAAAAAAATAAAAATCGGGTCGGATATGATAGCCCGAGTTACTGCTAGGCCAATTCTTCTATGTAATAGTCAGCGGATAAAACCGGTTATTTTGCAGTAGTAAACTCTATGATACGGGCAATAGGGCCGAAGTTATATGCCCGTCCGTTCTTACACCACCAGGCAAAAAAATAATGCTGTAAATTTATTTTGTTTCCTATATTTAATTTAAACAGTCATTAAACGCTTACTATGACGTCTAGAAAGATAATACAATTCAGTCATATAGAGAATTTCATTATTATCAATTCTGTACTTGAATCATGTCCGTACCCTATCCACAAGCTGAGAAAAAAAAAAATCTCAACCCACCTAAAAACGTCCGAAACTTACCCGAACTCACCTTAGATGTCGGCGGCCGATCATAAGATCAGGCAGATCGTAATGTTCCTCTGTGTAATGTTTTGACGATAGTGACATTAAACCAATATATAGGTAGGTTAGGTTCGTTAGGTTGCTTTAGATTGCTCCTCGAAGGGCAAACTGACCAGAAATAGGAGCCCCGCGTAGCGCGGCTCCGTCGACTCAAGGAACGGGTCAAAGATTTTCACGTTTCACGATATGCCTAGGAATTTCACGATATGCCTGATCTTACGATCGGCCGCCGACATAGATACTGGTTATGCTGAGCGGCATCGGCATCCTATTTGGTGTGCCTTTGTTTATTTAATTTTCTGTTGTACCTAATGTGTGTTTTTTACGCCAAATAAATATTTTCTAATTCTAATTCTATATAATTTAATGACAAATTACAGTCAGTGCCAGTCGCTTCTAGGATCGATAGGATTATTTTACTTTTCGACGTTTGACTGAAAAGTTGGTGGTTAGCTTGCTCGTTTGCCTCCTATTTAATAAAAAAGAAATAACCGTAATGTATGACTGGGTAACTTATCTAATCGCAAAAGTGAGATGAAGCGAGAGTCTGTTTTACCGGTTTATCATTAAATGTCAAGTAGATTCTCTCGCGTTTGCTTTACCTAGTAGGTACCTAGGTACGTACTTACTACCCAAAATTCCGGTGTACACTGAATTTTTAATTAAGGAGGTCAGACGGTGGTCTCCTTCGCAGGGTCAGAGAAGCCTGCAGCGTCTCCGATTATCCGGTGGCATTGACTCCTCGCTCAGAGAATGCTAATGGACGATTTCTAAACAATAAACATCCTTTTGGACTTTTCGGTTATTTTCGGCTGAAGGTCACTTGGTGTCTGTACATTTTTTGTTTTAGATTTTTAATATGTCTTATATTAATATACTACTGACTTTTATGAACAATACAAGGTGATATTTTTAAATAATTATGTTAGTGAGAGCAGCTGCCAGATCCAGTATAACATGACCGTAGCAGAACAGAGATTTTGAAAAAATGGAGAGTCATACCTATTAGGCAAAATTTGTTGTCGTTTTTTTCATTTTCCTCAGATTTTGATAACATTTGGTGGATACATAGAGTTCCTTATCCTCCATAATCCATAACATAAGCACAATTTCACCGTAAGTCCTACAAAATCTTCCACTACTTCCACTAAACGAGCGATGAAGGGGTGAGAGTATGATTGGTATGATCGCAAATTGACAAAAAAATATTCGGACAAAATATTTTCTTCAGAGGTAGTTATGGTTCAAGGAATAGAAAGTAGGTTACAGGTACTCTAGATAGTAATTGTGCCAATAGGTATATAAACAAACATGCCAACTAAATAAATAAAGCGCTAATGAACATTTGTTTCAACGGGGTCGGGAAATTGCAGTTTCAAAATATACAGTGTGTAAGTCAAATACGGGCAATAAATTAAACCAGATATATAATTTACCCGTCTTATCATTAATTAAGATGTTTTTTTAAGTTACACTTAATTATGACCCCGTGATTAATTTTTTCGACATGTACCGAGCAGCAATGTACTGTAAACATTAAGAAACAAGATGGTAATGACATTACGAGATACGAGCTTTTCATAGTAACTGCCAACAAGCGTTGACAGTTACTTTAAAAAGCTCGTATCCCGTAACGTGTGTGGTGTATTACATTGCGGGCCGAATTATTTTGTATGGTTATAATTTTCAATGCATTTCTAAGTAAAATCTATCTCAATATACTTTTTAGGTCCTATGCTAACCACCGTTTAAATATTCGCCCGTATTGGATTTACACACTGTATGTTCAGATAATTTATTGTTCAGCAAATTGTTCAGCAAGCATATAGTAGGTCCTGTACAATACAATACAATACTCTTTATTGCACACCTCACATACACGTAGTTACTGTACCTATGTATTCATGATACTATTTCCTTACTATTTAATCAAAGATGAACAAAGTGTTAAAAATTACTGTTTACCAGTTATTTATATACAATTTATTGCAAACGTTCTGCGATTAATAATGTGTCACTAAAAAGTTGGTAATGAATTGCAAAACATGTCGTGACAGCATGGTGTTGACAAGTGGGCAAGGAATATTTTATTTACGACGGTGTGTTAAAATTATCTGGGGACTAAATAAAATGAATATTTTTCTTATTAGGTACGTACTTAGTCTAAGTACGTTAACGAGTGTCGAGAGTAGCTAGGTACATGTAGATAGTAGATAGATATAACTATTTACTATACTTGGTCAACCAGATCTTGACAGTAGAAAAAGGCGGCAAATTTGAAAAATGTAGGCGCGAAGGGATATCGTCCCATAGAAAATATGAATTTCGCGCGTTTTTTTACTGACAAGATTTGGTTGACCAGCTATATTTTATTACATTAAAACCTACTTCGCCTTCGCCGATCATACAGGACAGCAGGACACAATACTTAGGTACATGTTTTGTTATATTTTGTCACTTATAAAGAAATATGTACTATGAAATTCTTAATCTAATCTAATCCCAAAGAAAGATGGTTTACCCAAATATGACCAGAACCAGTGGCGGATTTCCCATAAGGCACAGTAGGCTCGAGCCTAGGGCGGCGAGATATTAGGGGCGGCAAATTGTGACAAAAAAATCGCTGATGATAACAAGAAATAAATGTATTTGTGTAGTTTTAAGTTGTCATATAAGTGAATTGTCAAATTCTTAATGAGAATAAAGAATCTTAAACCTAAATAACTTAAAATTAGGCCAGGCAACGAATTCTCAAAAAAAGGTATAGAGGGAAATGCTTGGAACACAATTTTTGACTTCGTAACTTTGTTTGAACTAGTTAGGAGGTGAACATATCAAAAGTCCCCGGCCGTAGCCCTTGAGCCGGGGGAAGAGGGAGGTTTGAAGGTCCTATTTTTCGGTTTTTCGCTTATATCTCGGAAACTATGCGTTGTAACGACTGATCATTGTACAAAATGAAAGCTGATTAAATTTGCTACAAGTTTTATTTAGTACAGTTTTTCGATATCTTGAGGGCCCTCCACAGTTGTGCGCGAATCGCGGCGCGAAGCCACGAACGCGAGTGTGGCGTCGATTTCACAGATTGTTCACGCCTTCGCGCCTTATTTCCCGTTTTTTGTCAGTTTTTCGGCCAGCGTCAAAGGAGGCGCGAAGCGCGAACTTGCAAGACTCCACAATACACACTATTTTGGCTCATCAGTTGCAAGATAAATATTAATTCTATTATATATAGCGGCTATATTTTACGGTTTTACAATAAAACAAAATGGAAAAATAGCTACAGCAAGTATGATGCCTTAGATAAATGACAGTTAAACTCGATCAGCTGATGCTTTTCAGCCATCTTGGCCCGAACTAAACTGCGAAATCACCGAGAAGTTTGCGAGTGAGGGTCATACGTCAACGTCGCGATATGTTCGCTCGGCGAAGTCGCGCCGCGATTCACGCACAATAGTTTGGAGGGGGGCTTGTATAGGGCCCTCCTCATTTGTGCGCGAATCGCGGCGCGAAGCCGCGAACGCGAGTGTGGAGTCGATTTCGCAGATCTGCTACACTGTTAAAATATTTCGGGTTCCTTTCCTCGTGAGCACCGTGAATATTATTGATGGAAATTTAATGCAAAATTATAGAGATTCAAGAGAGGCTATCTCAAAAACTAAACAAGATACCTATCGAAAATCTCGACTGTATAAAACTTGTAGCAAATTTTATCAGCTTTCATTTTGTATAATGATCATGTCACAACGACGCATAGTTTCTAAGATATTATAAGCGAAAAACCGAAAAATGGAACCTTCAAATCAAACTCCCCTACCCCCGCTCAAGGGCTACGGCCGGGGACTTTTGATATTTTCGCCTCCTAACGAGTCCAAACAAAGTTACTAAGTTAAAAATGTGTCCCAAGCGTTTCCCTCTATACCTTTTCGTTGCCTGACCTAAATGTAGTCAATATGATGGGTGCTGATGCTGAAGGGGCGGCTACAGGGTCTGAGCCTAGGGCGGCAAAGACTGCAAATCCGCCACTGACCAGAACTTGTTTTGCATTTGGACTCCTTGAGGTTCTACCTACGTTCTGTCTCCTGCAAGTACTTATGGCTCCTCTACACGATGGGCCAGCGCCGGCCACTCCAAGGGACGCACCCAGCGGTAGAATGAGAAAGCAATATCACTTGCTCCCTCTAACGCATAAATGCGTCCCTTGGAGCAGGGCCGGATTAAGCATGTCGGGGCCCCTAGGCAGTGCAATGCTCGGGGCCCCCTTAGGCCCTTACAGTCAATTCTGCATACATAATGTTCAGTTTTTCAGTACAGGGAAGTAAGTTTGTGGTTTTAATTTCAACCTTCAGGTGTCGGTTGAGCCGATCCGAATATGCCGAGCGATGTCTTTTTCACTCTTATTGCGTGGACATAAAGCTTTTTTCTATCAGTTTTTGCCGATTCCTTTTTGCGTCAAGTGTGGGGAGAGCCCTTTTTTTCTCAATAGGTAGTTAAATATTGTGCGAGGCTGAACAGCGATTGTCCGACCATAAGACCATACGCCGAGCCACATGATTAAAATTAACGTAATAATATAGATATTCCATAGGTTTAAATGACTATTCATTCACCAGTTAAGCTAGCATGTAGGTACAGGGTCAACCAGAAAAGCAGCAAAAAAAACGCGAGCGCAGCGAGCGCGAAATTTTTTGTGAAAAAAATGTGAAAGCGTGTTAAAAAGGCCGGGCCGGGCCTAAAAATCCGAAGTTCCCCAGTGAGCCGAGCTTTCATGCGAGGTCAAAACCGTGGTTCAGGATAAGCTCAGCTAGAGCACAGACGCCAACCAATGTCCATTGTATTAAAAAGCGAGACGGCAGGCCGAGCTTGGCGCAGCGAGGTCAAAGGCTAAGCTGAAGAAGAGGAGATTTGGAAGACAAACCAAAAATGGAGGTAAAAAGTGAGGCTGAAGGTCGAGCTCAGCAATCTCCACATTACTGAACAAGCCCGAAGCGTACTTATAACCAGCGAGGTGAGCTTTCATGCGAGGCAAAAGGCCAAGCTTCTGAAATCAATGTTTATATTTGTTAAAAAGCGACGCCGAAGGTCGAACTGTAAGAAAGCAGCGCTCTGACACGAACCAATCGTCAAATGTTACTCGACAATAATATGTGTTAAGTAAGAGTTACTCGGAGGGCCGAAGTTCCATTGATGAGGTATTAGGCGGGGACGGGAGCCTGAAAATCGAGTTCGATAATACAGACTTTAAATCTATAAAATAACTTAATTTATATAATCATCTAATGATTGTGTATCTGAGAAACGGATATTGGACATTAGGTATAAATACTTAGGTACCATAAAAACAATATTTATGAATTTTGGCCATATGAAACAAATATTGTTTTTGGCGCGCGCGGGGCCGCCGGGGCCCCCTAGCCGAGGCGGAGCCCATAGGCAGTTGCCTACTCTGACTTAGGGTTAATCCGGCCCTGCCTTGGAGTGACCGGCGCTGGCCCATCGTGTAGCTAGAGGAACCATTAGGAGCAGTGAGCATTATAGTTCGTGCATACCTACTTGCATTATTTGACACATTATGACTGACGTTTATAGAGATGTAACTAACCCAATTCGATTGTCACAGCAAGCGATTACAATTGGATGGCACCTAGACTGAGGTGAGGTATCGAATAGTGACCTTTAATGAATTTTTATTTGAGATTTAAATAAAGCTAGAATGATATGGTTAATAAATAATAATAAGAAAATATAATAAATTCAATAAAGCTTTGTTGCGACCTAAAATGAAAAATTTATATCGATTTACTTAGACGACTATCGATTCATAACGGTGGTGTCCGGCCAACCCTAAATAAAATAAAAAAGACGTAGAACGTAAACGTTCGCAGTGCAATTGTCTTCCTTTGTGATTTCGATGATCATTTTACATTGTATTGCTGTTGTGAGTAGGGTTACCAGATCCAAATTGGGAATTTCCTGACAAAATTCCTGATTTGCGAAAAAAAGGGGGTCTAGCCGTATGCGATATCTTATAGGGTAATTGTGTCTGTTTGCCGTCCAGTGCCTGTTTCCGTCCACTTGGCGGAGTTGCTACAAAGAATTGCGGAAAATTTGAATATAAACAAGCCTTCTCACACATGTTTGGATTTGTTGCAATCCATAATGTCTAAGCAATATTTTTACCAAAATAAAAGTGTTATTTGACAAATAGTGGCTTTAAAAAAAATTATGTAAGTGGCGGCATTGCATCCAGAGCTTGAAAACGTCATTTTGCAAGAAAAAAAAAGTGTTGGCGGCAAATGTTCACGGTAAGTTTATTAATTAATTTAACTAGTTTAAGTTACGTTATTGGCACATACTGCAACTTAAAAGTATAGTAAACGCAATTTTAAGTGTTTTTTATAGTTTTTTCATAATAATCTTTGATAAATTTAGTGGACGAGTACTGACATACTAATTTTGAAAAATATTTAGTTTCCGACCACACGGACGGTAACTGGAACAGCTAGGTGAGTATTTGTTATGATCGTTTTACTTCAAAAGACTTATAAACTACTATATATTTTCTCTTAAAATGATGTTTCTTGCTTATAAGATTATACATTTTAGTTTTCGTCCACGATTTTGTCAGTGTTGCTTGATTAAAATCATGTTTAAAATACGTGGTCGAAAACTAAAAATAGCTTTAAATATTGTTTCAGTTTCCGTCCATGTACTATGAGTGGTGTAGACGAGATTTATTATTACATGATTACTGAGGGCGAAAATAGCAATTCGTGGATGAGTTTCGATTTTGTTCGACGAAATGAAAGAATTGAACTGAGTCCGACAATGAGACGATTCCACGAATTGCTATTCCCACCGGAGCATAGTGGTTTGCCCCAAATATGCGAGGAAATAAGTTAAAATAGGCAATTAATTATTTAAGCATCAAGCATTACTCGAATCTTAATATAAAAAATGTCAAATCTTACGATTTTCCCTCCTTAATATCTCGCGCACGAGTGTGGAGCGGGCTTTAAAATAATTGAAATGTCTATGATTATTAAGCAGTATTTACACGATGTTACAAAATAGTCCTGCAAGAATGAGACATATAATTGTCTCCCTATCTCGCTCTATATCCTACAGCATGAACTGATAGCTGTACCAGGCCGTGTGGATGCTGGTTTAATAAGTATCTGTTTTTCGCTCTCACTTAAGCCCCGCATTCACACTCCTACCTTGTAGGCCGCCTCGTAGTCCGCCTCGTTGGGTAGGATTGTGTATGGGGGTTGTAGACTACGAGCCGTCCTACCGTTTAGCCGTTTGTAGAACGGCTCGTAGTCCACAACCCCCATACACAATCCTACCCAACGAGGCGGACTACGAGGCGGCCTACACAGTAGGAGTGTGAATGTGGGGCTTTATAAAACTGCGTCCTTAAAAGCCATCTCTTTCTCGCTCTCACTCATGGGTGCGGTTGTCTGTTACACGGCTTTAATGGACGTACATACGGCGGATCACCTTACACACGATCGAACGTGCGCCGGACCGCAAAGTCACGGTCCGGGCGTCTGTAAGGCCAAGCGCGCACCACGATTTTAATTTTTGCGAGACGATTTTAGAATCGCGCTGTAATTTATCGCAGAAAATTCACTGCGCGCACTGCGATGAAAAGTCGACGATTTGTTCATTCTCGACATGGATTTCGTACCAGTCGCCAGGCGTGAAACAATATGCAATCGCTGTATGACTGAGTATTTATACCACAAAGGTGATCTCCTTCTATTTCTATAATTAAACGGTCAACATCTAGCGTCTCATCTTGTGACTCCATTGGAGAAGCAGGTTCCGATATGTTGACTCTTGGAGAGCGAAATGCCGACTGAGGTCCGGGGTGCGATTTTATTATCGCAGTGCGCGCGGGGCCATACAACTCCGTATGCTGCAATTCACTTTGTGACAATGGCGTCGCGAGCAGTCGCGGAAAAATGTGACAAATCACAATTTTAAAATCGCTGCGATTTTTTTGTCGCATACATAAATTAACACAAGAAAACAAATAACTATCATATATTTAAGTGGGTATTTCATGATAAATTTTACTGTCCAGCTACTCTGGCAGCTCCGATAAGTTGATGAAAACTAACGCAACGACCCTATATACAACAAAACTAAGTCGGTACTAGTAACGTACATAGCTTAAAAATAAATGATTCCTTATTATATTGATATTATATATTATAAATGCGAATGTAACACTGTTTGTCGGTCTGAGTCCTGAGGAAGGAAATATATATAAATATTTATCACGAAAATAACCATTCTACGCGGTCGAAGTCACGGGCAGAAGCTAGTAACTAACTAAGAATTATCTATATAACATAAAAACAAAAAATAAAGATAGGTATAATTGATTTTCAATGCAATAATGCACCCTACAATACTTTTTCATACAGTGGACGAAAACTGACTCATACGCGTACGAAAAGTAGCTCACAGGCGGACGGAAACTGAAATAACCCTACTTTTTCATAATATATTTTTTATGAAATAAACCGTAAATATTATTTAAGGTCACGTAATATTAACCTAAAATAGACAATATGAGCAATACAAACAAATATAGCACATTTAAGTAAGACTACTTAAATATTTTTTTTTAGCATTTCAAAGTAGACATCTCCTATAATTGGACGGTATCTGACACAATTACCCTATGCTTGATAAGTAAATTTGAATAATGTACCTTTTTAGGTACATATTGTTAATTCACTAAAATTCCTGACATTTTCGTATTCCGGCCGCATTCCTGACAAACGGCTAAAATTCCTGACATTACCCTAGTTGTGAGTGACATGTGTCAAATAATGCAAATAAATAGCAATAATTTTAGTATAGTAGGCGCGAGTACTTACGCCCCTATGTATCGACAACTACCCAATGGGCTTAAAATGGGCTACGAAATACGAAACTGTTACCTAAGTACTTACTTATCACTTCCTTAAACAGTGGACCTAAACATAATAATAGTCCTTTTTAAAGAACTTCGGATCTTACAAATAAGTACTTAAAGATTCCCTTATCAAAGCTCTGATTAGGCATTCGTTGAGACATTAGCACCGATAATGCTTTATCATTGAGAGAAGGGCGCTTCCCCGTTGCGCCTCGCCTCACCCTCCACCCGGCGTGTTCGAGTAGACCGACCAACGCAACGTAGCGCGGCGCGGCGCGCCCTCCCCGCCGCCGAGCGAGCGGAGCGCATCAGCCAGCCAGTCATTGAGCGACGGTCTATCATCGCACGTGTGTTAAACGACGTTACGACCACAATTTACGGACAAAGTGACATGCGCGTTTACTTGTCCTGATTTCTAAATAAAAACAAACGAACCTATTGGATTACAGTGCTCGAACAAAGTGACAGTGTTGTGTTATCACTAATTCATCAGTATTTGTCGCTCGTATTCCGCATTTCGTACACCGCCAGTGCAGTGTTTATGTTGGAAGCGCGGCACCGTATCCCGTACCCGCACCTTCCAAGGAGGGACGTCGCCCTCGAGATTTTTTTAAAAAGGTAAGGAGTTTTTAAAATATTTACTTCGCTTTTAGTTTCAGTAAAATGTTTTTCTCGCAATTTTTATGGACAATAATCAATTAGTTTCGAGAACCGGTTTCTTCCAATAAGAATGCAATTATAAAGTATATTAATAGTAATAAACAATCCAGTTCTCATGTAAACATGTTAAATACGTAGGTTCTTGTTCGGTACCTTTTGTCCAAACTAGTTTTATTTTTATTTAACCAACTAGCTGGTTATGAAAAGGTAATTAATATTTTATGTTTGACGTCTTGTTTATATTGGTCAAGCATAGTAACGTTATTATTCTTCTTTTATGTAGGTAGAGGTTTCTTAATATCGCAATTTATAGTACTACCTGGTTTGGTTTAGGTACCAATATTCCCACCCAACCTTTTTACTCATACTAAAGTTGCTATCTTCATTTCCCAGTAATTTTGGTAAATTTGTGCCAACTTGTTTGGCCACACCGCCATAAGAAGTAATTTTGGTAAAAAATATACCTGCCGGAAAGATACGCCCTTTTACTGGTATGGCTTTTTATACCGTGAAAAGATACGAAACCCTCCAGTACGCGTGCCCCGACACGCACTTTGCCGGTTTTTGTAACAATTCCGGTACCTAACAATGTATTTAATTTCGTAGGTATGCAATGCACAACTAAAATCACTACATAGTATAAAACAAAGTCGCTTCTCGCTGCCTGTCTGTCTGTATGCTTAGATCTTTAAAACTACCCAACGGATTTTGATGCGGTTTTTTTAAATAGATAAAGTGATTCAAGAGGAAGGTTTATGTATATTTTTTTACCCGTGCGAAGCCGGGGCAGGTCGCTAGTATGTTTATAAATAAATAATTTACAAAGTGTTATTAAGTTTTTAATTTTATATATTTTATACGACGTAGGAAGGTACCTAAATAACATAATACTAATCTATGGGTTCCTACTTATTTGATTTAGCAGAGAATAATAGATGGCAGTTGTCATTTATGGAAGAAAAGTCAGAAGGCGAAAGGTAAGTATAGAAATTAAGTAGGTACCTAGGTGTAGCCGTGTAGGTATCTATGCAAAATTACCAATTGGTTTTTTATTGCTAGTTTCGTCTAAACCGGTTGGTCCGATGTTATGTTATGTTTATTTACCTACTACTAACTAAAAATTTAGTTTAAGTAGGTATGTTTTAAAGAATATAGTCCGATTATTACTTTGGCTTACCTAGTATGCTTATTAACTTCAAAATACGAGCAGACCCTACAGAAATATTACCTATAGATAGTGGTGAGGTAGTATAGACGAGTACAGAATACAGTCAGCAGCAGATGTTGCTAAGCGGGCCAGGTGTTCAAAATGATCTTGACGCGACTTTATTGTTAAGCGAATAAGAACGTGTCAAGGTAATTTTGAACACCTCGCTCGCTTAGCAACCTCTACTGCTGACTGTACAGCCAAGGCATCTTGCACAGTCACGTACAGATCTCTGATCCACACCCGGAGAGCTAGGTAATGAGCAGGCGAGGCGGCGGAACTTGTTACTCGTACAGGTACTAACTGGCATAGCTTTAGCTTTCTAAGCACCACTTGCACCATTACACTAACCCGGGGTTAACTGGTTAAACTTGAAGTTACCATGGTTACCAGTACAATTGGACACTGAGGTTAACGGTTTAGCCGGTTAACCCCAAAAGGCTAACCGGCTAAACCCACCTCGGTGGAGGAGGTTGGAGGGGGTAGCCCCTTAACGAAGCTGTAGTTCCCATCCGAATGTCACCTTTAAAGAGTTCAAATGCTTTACGACGCCTACAACATACAAAGCAAATAGGGATTTACTGCAAAATGTTAGGCGCATTAGAACTATTAGAAGTACCAACACCACCACGCAACGAAAGTTGGAAGTATCGGAATCGGAACAAAAGCCTAATTATGGCGGTAATCAATAATCACTCATGTCAGAAATTGCAACCTACATTACAGCTGGCAGATTGAAATCAATATGGACACAGCTAAATTATTGGCAATTTGAATCTACCTGCAGCATATGATGCATATTTGCAGACGAAAACCGTTGACGCGTGCCGTATGTGCATTTTTAGCTGGTGATATCAGAATAGGCCGATAATTGATATGGGCAGATGCATACTTTATAATTTAGTTCAGTTTAACATTTTAAACAGCAGCTCGGCCATAGTTCATAGAGCCGCTACAGGTAGATAGGTTCAGAAAGTAAATTGTACAAAAAATTTTGTGACCAAAATCTAAGAAACTAAGTATGTAAGTTATATTTTACGGGTTGATAGGTACCCTACCTAGCGTCTTACAATACAATATCGGTTTAAACTTGACAGGCAACACAAGCAATCCCATTTTAGTACTTACGGAATAAGTAAACGGAGTTAAAAAACGGTAAGTAGGTTTAAAATATAAATTGTCATTTCGCATACTCGCCGGTTGGCTTGCGTAAGCATCCTAGCTTTCATATAGTTTTATATTCAAAGGGAAATAAATATTTTACGGAAATAGTATTCTGGGCTCCTTGAGGAAATGGCATATGTTATTACAGGCTGCTCTTGGAATGCGTAAATAATGTTTAAAAGTGTCGAGATCTCGAGGAAGGACTTATAACGTGTCTGAACGTATTTTAACCCTCTCAATGCCCTGAATGGGCTGGGCTGTCTATCCTGTTGTAGGGTAACTACTCCACCCATGATTGTAAGTATACAGGCATTGTGTACGAATAGATTATTGTGCGGCGCCATCCCAACAAGCATCCAATTAACACCTGCTAGGCTAATTGGAACGAATGAAATTAGGTGCTAGTATTGCATACCTATATGCCCTTGCACACTACCTGCGAGGGTGCGGAGCCGGTTATAGAGCGGCAACTTAAAAAGGGTTATATATTGAGCGATAGATAGCTAGGTTGCGGCTGAGAGTTTATACCTGGAAAGCCTTGGAGATTTCGTATAGGAATTTATAGGCTCTACTTGAAAGCTATATTTCTTTCAGGAAACAAGGTTGCCCAGGAATTCTAAGAGACTGGTGTGCAAATTCCATACAAGTGTTTTCCCGCTTGAACTTAGTTGTGTTATTAGTTTGCAATGTAAGAATAATATTCACAATGACAATTACCCTTTCTAAGAGCACTGATGGCCAGTCATATCCTAATGACCAAATAGCGTGTCAATTATATATCGGGTTTTGAGCAAGCGCTTACTGTCAGAGGAGAACTATCCAAGCGCCATAGCCAGAGAAACTCCCTGTCTCTTTCCAATTAGCACTGTTCAAGAAAGGCGGATGCTGATTCAGAATTTCATGGCTGCCCCACAGCTAGTCCTCGGCAGCGACATTCAGACGGGTGCGTGTTGACCTACTTCCTAGGGTCGCCTCGTGGTCCCGGCCAGCCGCTGAACGCTCACGGACTACGACTTTTGCATGCTAATGCTAATATGAACCCACTAAACTTTGTGTAGTGGGAGGCTAATAAATGTAAGCTCGTACCGAGATCGTAAAATTATGGACCACTAGGTATTTAAATACGAATGTCTGTAGGTTGTATCCACGTGCGATATCAAAGATGTCTGTTTTCGTTGCGATAAGGCGGAAAATTCATATATTAAGCGCCTACTCTGATAAATAAATAAATAAATATTAATGGACATTTTTACACAAATTGACTAAGCCCCACGGTAAGCTCAAGAAGGCTTGTGTTGTGGGTACTCAGACAACGATAGATATAATATACAAATACTTAAATACATAGAAAACAACCATGACTCAGGAACAAATATCTGTGCTCATCACACAAATAAATGCCCTGATACACACTTTATTTCTTTAGCTTTATAAATAGAGTAACTATCCAAGAAAAGTACTTGTAATAATTTGTAAACGGAAACGTTTTATCAGGCCTTCTTTTGTACATGATACGAATAGTTATTTGGTAAGGCTGTAGGGATAGCTATCCCTTCTGTATTCATAATACTCGTTGGTCTATTTAATTTACTATATACATATGCACATCATTTTTGAAGTAAAAACTTCTTTAGCGGCGCTGGGCACTTTTTGAGGTGGGGAAAAAATGATAAACTCGAGACAGCGTAAGGCGATCACGTGACCGTAAGCCCCGTAAGGTGGCCACTCATAATTTAAATGGCATTTAAATCAATAAAGAAAAACTCAATGTTATTTGACATTTATGTTGCGGACTCCTTTTCAAGACTCTTTACCTATCATTTACCTATGTTCAAATAATTTGACGTTGTCATGGCAGTATGTAAATAAACATGTCAATGAAAAAGTGTGATCTTATTTGAGAATGATAATAATATAATTATAATAAATAAATAGAATACCTCCGCTAAACGTATGTATCGTGTTACCGGGCGTCGGTAACATAGTGAGGTGAGTTTTCACTTCTATCGGCACTCCCGGAGTGCAACCGTTGTTGCTTGTTTTGTAGAAGCATTCTCAGATAGTAATAATTGACTAGAAGTACCTACTATATTTTTTAGCCTTTGACAATTTAAGCGCACCTGTCACGCACAAAGGGCCTGGTTGCAATTTATGTCACGCCCGTTATCGAACTAGGTTTATGCTGATTTTATTTTTTCTTAAAGCTTTAAAATGCATACTTTAAGTGCTCTGTAAATACGGGGTTACGTTAACGGATATTACCTGGTTTTATAGGTACGCAATTTGAATAATATCGGAGAGGAGAACGACTACGATTTTACTGTTGTTGAATGAATTAGCTTAATTACTTACTAATGAGAGTCCATTAAAATATTATCCATGATTTGAATATTCTTTATTGCACCACAAAGAAAATAAAATTTAAAAACAGATTTACACTGTAAATAAAGGTAGTAACTGGCGGTCCTATCGCTGTAAGCGATCTCTTCCAGACAACCTTAGGTCAGATATACAGAACAGAAAGTTTAAATGTGTCATCTATTCAGTTTTTTCTGTTAATATCAATTCCTAACGATTTTACCTAACAACACATATGAAATAACGATGAACAAATGATATCGATACCAATGCCATTTGCGGGCAAATGATTTGGGTTGGTCAACTTCACGGGGGCAATAAAGGACGGGCAGGTATTAAGTAATAAATGCACTATAAACCATTTACGTCAGTAAAGAATAACGAAAGTTGTCTCCACCTAAAGTGTCATTTTATGGAACTTGCTAACTATGTAAACAAAAGTCAATTTTAATATGGCGGTTAGTTTACATATATAGTTAGCATAAGTTTCATAGAATGACACTTTACTTGTAAGTTAATTGCAGATAGAATTTAGCAGTTCTAATGAGAGTCGGGTAATTCCCCATCTGCGATAAGTGTCGCGATAAACGTGACATTGATATTGCTAACTGTACCTGCGAGAGCTTTACCTATCACTATCAATGTGACACTTGAACGAATTTACTAATTACGATTATCAGCCTATTGCCATTCTACTTCAGAGCTGTGATTTAAGAGGGTACTAATGCAAAGTTGTAGTTTTTATATTGAATTTTCGTATGTTTTAATCAAAAGCAAATGTCACGAACAAAATCACACGCACACTATAGTTCGTTTTTTAGCATTAGAAATAAGGTAAACAATCTTGATGTGTCTTTTAATAGAAAAACACATTTTAAAAATAAGTTACGGCAAATATGTAACAATTATGAATCTAATAAGATCATATATATTCTTCTGCTTTCATAAGTAATAGTTACTGATTTTTAAAAAGCTTTTTTCAATTAAAAGACATGTCAAGATCGCTTACCTTCTTTCAAGTTCTTTCTAATGCTAAAAAAAACGAACTATAGAATATATTTGCATTTTTGCATAATGTAGCTAGTGATATAATAGCCGAGGGATCCGACGAGAAGAAATCTAAATGGAAGTATATTATTTTCAGAGTAATTGAGATGGTAAAAAGGTAAAGAAAAATACTCATAAAAACCCGCTCGATGACCATACTTCTGTCGATAGTTTCGCGCGGCGTGACATATCTTTTGTTTCCTTCTAATTTACTGGCTTTAATCCCCCTCTTAATATGTCAATGGTTTATATCTCTTGTCATATTATCTCAGAACACATGGGCAAGTCCTCCCCAAAACGCGTCAATCACGAAAGTTGCGCCGGCAGAGTATAAGTTAGTTAGATAAGTAGTAAGTAATTCTAAGTAAGCACATGTAAGTAATTGATGGCGTTACGGCACTAATGGGGGTTGGGTAATTCCCCATCTGGAACTGCCATGAACATTATTATTGCTAAGTGGAGTGGAACTCGATCGCTTTTGTTTGCGACCAGCTGATTAATTAGTTCTAGATTATTATCTAAACGAGGTTAAACTCGTAAACCTATATTGAGTTATGATAGTCGTTTGACATTCTTTAAGGCTGTTCAACTCTGACCACAGCGCATGCAACTTTACGGATACAGCAAATACTTTATTCGTTCATTGAGAAAACTCAGATGCAAAATATTGTTTTCGAACGCTATTGACGTGTCGTGTTTACAAATTATGATAATTCCCTATGATTTACTGAAAGGGGGTGTTAAAACTACAGTGATTGAGTTCAACTTATAAATCAACACGATACGAAAACATTAACAACAGTACAGGACAGACTAACAGACTACAGGCGGCCTTATCGCAAATGAATCGTATGTGCCAGGCAACATTCACAAAAAGGTAATAAATCTATCTCAATTTATTACGTAACTTACTAAGAAAAACAAATGACAATTCTTTTTTGCATGACTGACGGCAGAAAATCTTCCCTTCGTTAATTTTATGTATGTAATTCTAATTACTCGACAGTGATGTAGCAGGACCTTGTCATCTTGGATCATGGTGAACAGATCATTCACTTGATCTATAATTATTTATTGTAATGTTCCGTAAAGAGATCCAAGTGATTCAAGAGGCATCTATCCATAATGCATTTGTGTGTCTTGTAAGATGTTTTCTGATGATTTACACTCTTTAAGATGATCGTCCGGTACATGCCGTCGATCAGATGAACCCTTTAAAGAAAGTGGGGGTTCTTTATAGCTTACTTTACTCGTAAAGATTGTTATCCGACGAGAGACGGGTTGTCTACTGCGACAGAATACAAAACATTATTGATTTATAGTCGTTGTGAAACTAAACTTGAGAGTACTGGAAAACAAGTAATTACATAATAATGTTCATAAGTTGTCATCACAAATGTCGTTTAAACAATAGTTTTCATATCATCATATGAAAACGATTGTTTAAACGACAATATACTTCTTAACCCTAACATTAGTTTTGACCCTCTTTTTGCATTTGTTTTCCTAACCAGATTCATTAGGACTTTATAGGCCACCAAACGAAGGAATTACAGCGGAAATAATACATGTGTAAGCCAATTTTAGCATGGGTGTAGGTAATGGTGTATTAAACAATATAAGTACCGGGGGGTGGGGGTGAAGCTAACGGGTAGGGGGGTTTTAAGGTCCCTTTTTATAGTTTTCCGTAAATAACTCTTAAACGGTGGCCTTAGGATTCTACTTTAGAATCCCGAACGTAGTGAGGAAAGTAGTGATTGTAGAACCCATCGCTTCATTTAGGATTCAATGTACGCCGTTGACGAAAATATATCATTTTGATCCCTTGTAACACAAACTACTATTGTAGACCTATCGTGTCCCACAAAATTCGATACTGCGGAGCCCGCATCCACGTGGGCGTCGTCTCGCCAACTCTAACGACATCCGCCCGCCTAGTCTACGTGCATTGTTAGAATGCTTTGCCTGGATAAATTCTGCGGGATAGAATCTGAAATGAGGATACACTACCGGCCAAAAGTTTAAGTTCACTCTGTGATTTCGGTACAAATGAGTATTTACTTGAGATCAGTTCTGATGTCGAAATTGGTTTGCAACAGAGCCATTATTGTTTTCAGGGCTATAACCGCGAAAATCGAAGTTCGTCAATTGCGGGCAATTTTCTCTGTCACTCTAATTACGTCTCAATGAGAGTGAAAGAGAAAGATCCCTGCAATTTTTATAGCCCAAAGGTAGGTACCTTATTTTTTATATGCATAATGGATTGCATTAAAGTGGCAAATGCCAAGCCAATAGCCCACAGCACGAAGACATTAAGTTTGAATATTGACTATTGAGACAAGGTCTTAGACCGACGACCACGATCATGGCTCCTCTACACGATGGGCCAGCGCCGGCCACTCCAAGGGACGCAGCCATGCGGTAGAATGAGATAGCAATATCACTTGCTCCCTCTAACGCATAAATGTGTCCCTTGGAGTGGCCGGCGCTGGCCCATCGTGTAGAGGAGCCATCAGAAAGGCTCTCTCCATCGCGCCATTTTACATGACAAATCACAATGGCTTTAACAGTATTTAGATAAACATGTAGCCTACAAAAAGTCTGTTTATCTTCTTATGTGTTCTGTTCCATAGTCACCTTTGTCTTTTATTGTAACTATTACATATTTTCTTGCCCACGTCGAAACACTAGAGCCCAACTATTAATTTTCCTCACTCAGTTGAATATTGAATGACAGTTGTAAATTATGGTTGAAGCGGGTCTGCGGATAGGAGATGAATATGAGTTATTACATTTCGAATAGACGTGTGAAGATTATTGTTAGGTATTCACTGGGTTTTATCCGTGTGTTTTCTTAACTAAGCCACAGAATAAATAATAGTACTAGGTACAGAAGACTCACTCTCTAACAAAACGCGTCTGTTACGATCAGCACAGATATGGCCGCTAGGTGGCGACAGCGCCACGCGCGGCTTATGGCTAGCCACCAAAATTGGTGTGGAACGTATGTACTTTTAACTAGGGATGTAACGATACCGATACGATATATCGGCCGATATAATCGGCAGGCCGATATATCGGCATCGCCGATCTAAATACACCCGATATCATAACAAAATGTAAACAAACCCATAGTAAGGTATTTTATTGGGCAAGAATATTCTTCACTTTAATTTTAACTTGATGTATCAAAACTTACGTAAGTTTTACTACGATAAATTACTTACTCAACGTAACAGTGAAGTTGCTATAATCGTGCTATTTTGCTAATAGGAATATATTTTTCATTATTTTATTTTTTCAGTTTTTCACACTTCTTAAAATCGAGTGTCTATTAAACAAAGTATGTTTTATGCATATAAAGGATATAATTCTTTATTTATTTGATTCATTAACTAACTACCAGGCTATCGATATCGGTATCGGTATCGCCGATTATTTACTTTAAATATCGGTATCGGTATCGTATCGGCAAAATCATATATCGTTACATCCCTACTTTTAACTACCTGTAGCAAAGCGACGAAATCGCGGAGTGAGCCGAGCCTGACTAAGCACTTATACAAGATGGGGAAAAGTAATAATCATAATGTTACTTGTCTTCTATTTTGATAAAACTAAAGAATAAACTTTGTTTTCACGGAGTTTATAATAATAAAAAAAATATCTTTATTTCGGAATATTAAAAATTCCATACAATATTGTTAGTAATACATTACAGCTACATGTTAGTAAGTATAATAAAATTAATCATTAACATAACACAAATAGTGGAGTTTTATTTAAAAGAAAACTATATAGTTTTTGACTTGACAAACTGTTGAGTTTGTTGCTAGTAAAATTTCAAAACGTGATGGCTACTACATCAAATCCTATGTAGAAATATAATGTCTGGCTGCTAGGATTTGATGTAGAAATATAACTGTGATAAAAATTACAGAGTGTGCCTGCTTGTTGTTCGCTATTCATTGAGAAAGCTATCTGTCGATCTTTAATACCACTATAATCACAGTGACACGACATATACAGAATATAGTCACATCCTCATTTGACATTTGATAATACCGTGTTAGTGTTTGTAATATGTGTTAGTGTTTGTTTTGAACACAGAAAAGTAAAGAAACTTAACGGAGTGTATTGTGTGTATAATCATACGTACATAGAGTCCATGATGAGCTCACCCTTAATAGTTGATCGCCTTGAGTTCCATATGACCAGGAACTACAACTTTATCAGACGCCCGGTTTTTTGGTATTGTTGCACCAGCTTGACCAAAATCTTGATAAGTGTGTGGAATAAGTGAGGTTTATTATAGTGCATTATGGCTTCAGTAAAATAGGATTTACGAACCGAAACTTGTATTTATAACTCTGCCCGTATAATTTTTAACCCCTAACGCAAAAAGAGGGGTGTTATACCTACTTAAATAGGTAAGTTTGACGCCAATGTCTGTCTGTAATGTATATTGAGGTTGTGTAATAAAGAGGATTTGTAATTGCTGTATTATGTCTCTCTGTGGCATCGTTTATAGCTCTCAAACGGATGGACCGATTTCGATGCGGTATTTTTTACGTAAAAGCTACTTTCCTTGTTTCACTGTAGGACGATGCGTGTGTCACTTGTCATTTCAGTATAAAGTCTACTAAAAATCTATAGTAGTAAGATGACTGATGTCACGCGCACAAAGATATAGTTAAATCTTTATTTTTACAATCAAGTAGGTTCAAGTAGAATTCTCTGTTAATCCAAGTTAGAGGTAACTAGTACACGCTGTCCTGTTAAGGTAATATATTTTATTAATATTTATGAAATTCATAGCATTTAGCGCTAATTTACATTTAGAATGGGAAACCGCAACTATTAACAAAAACATTATTTATGTGGGTTCGGAAGGCTGTAGGTACGTAAATATTAGTTCATTTTCATGCAAGTGGTCAAGATATGTCATTATTAAGTTGGATATCTTTTACCAGCCGTCATGGCCAGCGATCTCCAAGCTACGGATTTGCCGGTCCGCGAGCCTGTCAATTTGATCCTCAAAAGTGGCCATTCCATACAATCTGTGGGTGTAGGTACCTAAGCTGACAATCGTACGCCAGCGAAAAGAAAAAATGTATCGGATTGACAGATATTACGAAAACTCACGTGACTATTTCCATATATGTTTCGATTTGCGTTTTTTATTATTAACGATTGACATTTGGCTAGGCGGGTGGCCCGCAAAAAGTAAACGGAAGCCTGGCTGCGAATAAAAGACTGGGTGGGGTTCGGATTTCTCGTGATATTAAACAATTTTATACAACAAATCTTTGTAAATAATCGCTCCGTTGTAATTATAGTACGCTGGCGAAATAATAAAAGTCTCTAATGTAGCTTAGTATAGTATAAATAAAGTTTATAGGGTCAGATTATAGTATACATATATACCCTTCTTTATTATCCTTGTCAAAATAAATATTTCCTTTATTATTTCGAAGCAATATCTTCCAATCTAATTACTGTTGTCTTGTATGTTGGACCAAGCTCCAATCCAGTTACAAAAGATAAGAAAGGACATGTGTAATAAAATGGATAAAAGAAACTACTAAATAGCTTGTTCGTAATTAAATTGAGCTTAGGAGAACGTGCCTCCACGTAGATACGTAAGAAGCGGCAAATGATTAGCCCCGCGATCCATCATACGGCTGGGGAAGCCTCATACTGTCGCCCGGAGTAGAGATATATAATATACTGAATATATATTATATGCTACACCCATTATGTAACACGCACTACTTAACAGGTTTTTCTTTGGATATCGAAATAACTGTCACCGTTTTCTTAATTTCGCGTTAACCCATTTAGTTAAAAACCTTGAAAACCAGTTATTTTTATGAGTTGAATATACCCGAACTACATAACACAACTTGATATACCCGTTCGCTAAGGACGATTCTTCTTGCTTATATCTTAACTAGCTGTTGCCCGCGACTTCGTACGCGTGGATTTGTATATTTGTGGTTTGGATTGTGGTTATGGTTATATATTCTACATTAGCTTAGAACATTATGCAGCAAGAGATTGCGGTGGGACGGTTAATCATTTGTTAATTATTAATATTATACAACGCATGAGACTTGTCTTTCACAACCTACGAAGTTTCAAGCCCCTAACTGAATAAAATTTTCGTCGATATAATCCCTCTAAACCCCCGTAGAAGATTTTCATGTCCTCTATTTAATAAAACCTACTACCTAACTACCTATTTACGAAGTTTGAAGTTCCTAACTTAAAATAAAATTTGAACCCTATACAAACTTTCAACCCCTTTTTAACCATTAGGGGATGAATTTTTTAAAAGCTGAAATTATTTTTCTTGTATTCTAATAATATGCCTTTATACAACGATTCAAGTCCCGCACTCAAAAAAATGTTTGGCCTCCATACAAATTTTCAACCCCTTTTTCACCACCTCGGGGGATGAATTATCAAAATCTCTGAAATTAGTCTTCTTATCTTTTGATAAATAAAATACATTTTTACGAAGTTTCAAGTTTGTAGCTTTAAATAAAATTTGAACCCTATACAAACTTTCAACCCCCTTTCGACCCTTTAAGAGATGAATTTTTATAAACGCTGAAATTACTTTTCTCGTATTTTAATAATATACTATTTTACAAAGATTCAAGCCCCGCACTCACAAAAATGTTTGATCTCCATACAAAATTTTAACCCTTTTTCACCACCTTGAGGGATGAATTTTCCAAAAACACTAAATGAGTTTTCTTGCCTTTTAATAAAATACCTTTTTACGAAGTCTCGAGTTCCTAGCTTAAAATAAAACTGGAACCCCATACAAATTTTCAACCCCTTTTTAACCCTTTTAAAGGATGATTTTTTAAAAACGCTGAAATTACTTTTCTAGTATTCTAATAATATGCCTCTGCACAAAGATTCAAGCCCCGCACTCACAAAAATGTTTGATCTCCATACAAACTTTCAACCCCTTTTTCACCACTTTGAGATATGAATTTTCAAAAACGCTGAAATTAGTTTATTGCCCGTTTAAAATAATTCCTTTTTACGAAGTTTCAAGTTCCAAGCTTAAAATAAAATTTGAACTCCATACAAACATTCAACCCCTTTTTAACCCTGTTAGGGGATGAATTTTACAAAACGCTAAAATAACTTTTCATATCTTCTAATAATATCCCCAAATACAAAGATTCAAGTCCCACACTCTCAAAAATATTTGACCTCCGTACAAACTTTCAACCCCTTTTTCACCACCTCAGGGGATGAATTTTTAAAAACGCTGTAATTAGTTTTCTTGTTTTTTAATTTAGTACCTTTTTACGAAGTTTCAAGGTCCTAGCTTGAAATAAAATTTGCACCCCAGGACAAAGTTTCATCCCCTTTTTTACCCCCTTAGGGGTTGAATTACCTAAAACGTCGCAATTACTTTTTTTTGTAATCGGCTATTATGCCTTTCTAAGAAGTTTCAAAGCATTTGTAATGGATTCAAACTTTCAACCCCTTTTAACCCTGTTAGGGGATGAATTTTCAAAAACGCTGAAATTACTTTTCCCGTCTTATGATAATATCCCCATATACAAAGTTTCAAGTCTAACACTCACAAAAATATCTGATCTCCATACAAACTTTCAACCCCTTTTTCACCACCTTGGGGGATGAATTTTCGAAAACGCAGAAATTAGTTTTCTTGTTTTTTAATATAGTACATTTTTACAAAGTTTCAAATTCCTAGCTTAAAATAAAACTTGCACCCCATACAACCTTTCATCCCCTTTTTAACCCCCTTAGGGGTTGAATTTTTAAAAATCGTTTCTTATCTCTTGTACACTTTATAAATTCAACCTAGTGTGCAAATTTCAACTTTCTAGCTTTTGTAGTTTCGGCTCTGCGTTGATGAATCAGTCAGTCAGTCAGTCAGTCAGGACTTTCCGGCCTACGTATTTGTTGGCTTCGTTAACTTAAGCTTAGCCAAAGACTGGGTTGCTAATTAAAGGTAAACAAATTAGCGCGGTACAATGAATTTTTGCTTTGAATACGTGGATTGTCAAATATTTTGATAAAACAAATCTGATGGTACCTATAAATAAACTTCTGAAATACGACAAAAATGTAGTTTCTTGAAAAATACAGGTCTACGGCTGTGGTACCACGTGGAGACAAGACAAGATATTCTAACAATGCCCAATACTCGCCTACACAAATTTCAACTGTACGAAAAAATTAGCCGTGTTATGAAATAGCGATTTTATTTTTACAATTTACATTCATGTGAAACGTACGATGTCGCAAATATTGATTAAGATTACGAATCGTCGCGAAAGACCAGGATGTCTTCAAAATGCGAAAGATTTAATTTTAATAAGGTATGAAGCTTAGGTAATACGTTTTAAGACTTTTAGGACACAATTTTATACTAATGTTTTCTTGGCACCGTGTTGTAGGTACAGCCAGCCAGCGATGTATCTTTCTATTCTTCCGGTTTGAGACCATAAAACATTCATTTTATCGCCAGCCCAGCCATAACAACACAAACAATATTTATACAATTCGAGGAAAACTGCAACTATTCAATACATATGTAAAGTGGAGACTAGTAGTGGACACTAGGAGTAGTGTGAAGGATTGGCATAGACAAGCTTGCAATGCAACTTTATTAGTGAACAAATCTCATGGCCGTTGTTTAAGGGGACGGTATATGACGTTTTCGATTTAGACCTCACTTTGTGCAATCAATTTGTTCAATTAATGATTAATAACTGCATTAAATTATACGTAAATCTGTTCACGAAGAAGCCGTGTACCGGCTCTTCAGGCCATATTTTATTTTATTTCCTGTAATTCTCTACAAATCGACACTAAAAGTGTCCAAAAATCAAAATATGGAGTTCCGTTTGAGCAAGACGCATTACAGTTTTGTCTTTGACAGTAATTGAGTTGTTGTGGGATTTTGAAGGCTAGATAACTAAACTACCAGATTATTATCTACTTATATTTTTACTCACAAATACAACACAGAAATTCAATCCCAAATGTAAACTTTCGTATAATTTCCATACATTAACGACATCACTCAAAACTCTTCTTCGAGTCAGATGGCCGTTGGCCTTGCATCGAAGCAGACGTGTACGTCGTCATAGCTCGTTTTTGACATTAATAAAGACATTTCATCATATACGCATACGAAAATGTATACCAGTAGATAAATTGTATTTCATAAAATAGGGTAAATAAATATAATCACGTCGAGCTCCAGTCAAATTTTAAATGTGAGTTGTTGTTATTTACGGGTCGTAACGGTCGAAAACAGCAGTAAATTATCCTAAAACAATACGATTACAATCGAATTTAAGTAACTTGTTCCTTCAAAACCCGCTTAAAATGAAAAAAGTTTAAAGACTCGTTTTACTGATTGGGATTGATTTTCATAATGCTGGTATCAATTTTGCGTCATTATAAAAATGTATATGACTTCTGTACGTCAATGACTTTTGATGTCAATTAATTGTAATCTTGTATTTATGTTATATGTTCATTTAAATATTACTCATCTATTAATACGAAGCGTAATTCGTTTAATACCTAAAGACTTGCAGTGTCTACACCTACTTTGTTGACGTTCGTTCCGTCTATGTATGCGATTACGTAACGTGCTGTTCTGATAATCTTCAAGAATCAAGATAATTAATAACGGCAAGACCAGCATTTAGTACCAGCGAGTTTTGCGGATTTGGAGACCGAGATGAAGCTTACAGGCCAATATCGCTGCGGCCTGGCCTGCTTATTGTTATGTGTATAAATCGAATGTTATATTAATTTACTATAAAAAACAATGTTTTATTTCAATGACATTCTGTGCGTAGAGGTATGTATGTTTCGGTGATTATAAGAATTATGTCCACACAATAATCGTGCAAAGCAGAGACTGCATTATTTCTTTACGGTATAAGCGGTAAGGAAAAACTCATTGGTATCCTGGCTCGTACCAATGAGTTTTTCGGAACTTATGTACGAAATATCATTTGATATTTACCACTAGCTTTTCGGTGAAGGAGGAAACATCGTGAGGAAACCTGCATACTCGTAGTGCATACATTTGCGAAGAAATTCAAAGCTGTGTGTGAAGTCCCCAATCCGCATTGGGCTAGCGTTGAGATTATTGTCTATACAGGGTGGTCCAAACCGTGACGTCCAAAAATCGTGGGCTATCATAATGTACCCCATATGTATGTTAGCCGATTTTTCGTACTTTTCAAGTTATGATTTTTTAAGCTTTTAACTTTTCCTATGTAGGTAATATTCTCCGACCGTCCTTAGTCTGGGACCGGTCTGAAAACCAGCGCCGGGCACCTAGGCCCGGCACACGCTGAGACTGGAACCCTTTGCCTAATACAAAGATCTTCTCACTTTTGTTTTGTATATGATAACAACTGTTTTAATATGTAAGTAATTTTATTATGTAAGTAATTCTAACTATTTTATGTTCATGTATGTGGCAATAAACAATTCTTATTCTTATTCTATTCTTATTCTTATTCCTATGAAATTTCGGGGTTCCCATACAGAGTGGCTGAAAAATAACTGCATTCCGTTGCCAGGGAGGTGTTGGGATTATACTGAGCAACTTTTATTATGGGACCAACCCCGAAATCGCGAAAAAAAAATTGGCTTTTTATACATTTTGGCTAGTCCATTTTCTATGGAAGGGTAATTTTTTTTCGCGGTTTCGGGGTTGGCCCCATTGTAAAAGTTGCTCAGTATAATCCCAAAACCTCCCTGGCAACGGAAATGCAGTTATTTTTTAGCCACTCTGTATGGGAACCCCGGAATTTCATATGAAAAGTTAAAAGTAAAAAAAAATCATAACTCGATAACTACGAAAAATCGGCTAACATACATGGGGTATATTCTGATAGCCCACGACGTGAGGAATCTAAAAAAAAATTTTTGGACGTCAAGGTTTGGACCATCCTGTATATAGGCTGAATTATTATTATTATTTATAGGCGGTACGGTACCGTTATTATTTATCAATACCGCTTCGTTTTGAAGGTACTATACCTGTTGAAATATAAAGTACGGTACCGGTATAAAATTGCAGCAGGTACAACAATTTTTTATAGGTGTACAGTCAGCTGCAGAGAAAAGGTACCACCCCTGCATACAATCTTCTATGCTGGGGTGACCTGCAGCTGACTGTACCTAAACCATCACTGACCGAGCGTAGGCGAAGGTCTCCGTTTCAGCTTGGGCAAAAATACTTTCGTTTGTTCGAATGTTCTCCTTTGCATATCACATTTCTCAAATATCTCGAGAAAATTTGTAAGCAGGTTCGGTAGTTGGATATAATTACTCGGTTTCTTTTTTTTTTATAAGTTCTAATAGGCAGAGATTGTCATAAAGGACTTAAGCGACAGTAGGGTCTGTGGTACTTAAGACCATTGTGATTATTCGTAGTGTCCGACCGAAGATTCGGTTTCGGTTTCGGCCAGTTTCGGCCATAAAATCATGTTTCGGCCGTAGTTTCGGTTTCGGCCAAAAAACGGCCGAATCTTTCGGCCTGGCCGAAACATACGAAATAGTACTTCGTATTATGAAACTAAACTATGTGACAAAGACCAAAAGTTGGGGAGCAAGTAGGACAACAATATTTATATATACAGAAATTTGTGTTTCAGTCGGACACTAATTATTAGGTACTTACTGATTACGCTGCGCCGCGTGGAACGTGAGGTGCGTTGGGGTAAGTACATACAAATCATTCAAGAAAAAATCCCTTTTAAGATCACTCGTGTGTCTGCCCCTAATAGACTAATTCAATTGAAATTTGGTACACATTTTTCACATATGACAAAGAGTCGGTGATCCAAAGATGGACTAGTAACGTAAATAAATAAACTTTTAACTTTGCGGCCATTTTTTTGTATCGTGTGATATATCAGATATTAAATTGTAAGATATTTACTAATAATAAGCATTGGTCACGTAAATTATTTTTAGTCTTTTTTTGCAAGTATGAATGATATAGAACATTATTTCAATTATTTTTAAAATTAAGCCTATCCAAAGGCGACTTGGAAGATGTGTCATGGAGATCTATATTCGTTGGGTGAAAAACAAGTTTTTTTGTCTAATTATCGTTTAAAACACAATCGATCGGCAATAACGCGGGCACATAAAACAAAAAACTTCTTTTTTCACTCATAAAACTCCTTAAACCTAATAAGAGCTAAACAAAAACGAGTGCGAAGTGCATTCTAAGGGTTCCGTATATTAAGTCCGTCTCACACTTGACTGCACATTTCTTATAGATTTTCCTGACATACTCGTATATAGGTAAAGAACTACTTTGTGTATTTTTTTCAAAATTTTAGATCCAGTTGTTTCGGAGAAAGTGGGCGGAGAATGATCATTTTTTGCCTATTTTCATGAATAACTGCTGAACTATTAATCCTAAAATTATAAAAAAAATATATCTTTGAGATTCTTACAATGAGCTCTTTTATTTGATATGTAACACTATATAGTTTAAAAAACATATTTTTTAATTTTTTCATTTACCCCCCCCCCCAAAAATGGCTACCGTATTTCAAATTCTCTAAAATACATTTTATTTACGTTACACGTCCATCTTTGGGTCACAAATTTACATTTGTGTGCCAAATTTACATATGTGTGCCAAATTTCAACTGAATTGGTCCAGTAGTTTCGGAGAAAATAGACTGTGACAGACGGACGGACAGACAGACAGACGCACGAAGAATTATATGTATATGCACTTATCCCAACGCACCTCTCGTTCTACGCTGCGCGGGGTTCATTGCCGCTCCTACCGCCGTAAGTGTAAGTACAACTACATCATCAAGGCTACGATCGAAGATAATCAGTTCAGCACTGAAATAATAGCGGTGGAATGCCAGTATAATATTTAATTATTTATTTTAATTTTATAAATTTAATAGCAAAATAAATAGCGAATATACGATACTCGTACAAGTAAATCTGTAAAGATCTTAGGGGTACATCAGCCGACATATATTATTAAATTTTATTTTGTCGGCCTTAATTAAATTTCCACCCTGCCGAAACTTTATTTATTTAAATTTTTAATTAAATTGATTTTTCGCCTTATGAATAACCGTATAGAGTAGTAAATAACATTTTACATCTGACTTAATGACATCTGGGTTTATTCGGTTTAACTTTACAAAACGCGTATCTCGACAAAGCCATAATATGCAGAAAATAGTTAACAATCAAATGAATTAAATTAGAATTTAAATACGTCACGTGTGACATGAACAGACAAGGAGAGCAAGATTTAATGTATTGTTTCTCTTTCTTCTTTCAATGGAACGTTTTTACAGTTTCTGTTCCTCAAAAGAGGTCAGTGGTTAACACTAAACTCAAAACGCTATCTTAAAAAAACTTGATGGGTCAATGACCTGTCCCAGTAAAGTGAGGTAGTGTGCGTGAAGTGCGCTTGTGTGTGAAATGGGGTAAATTGACAGAATCTTAAAATTTACCCACCTCTACCGTCACCTTCGGTGTTAAAAATGTTAAACTGCGCTTTTCTTGAGATCTTTGCGAGCTATTTTCCGCGCGAAATTAAGATGTCTTACTTGGAATAACAAGAACTCTTATAATGGGAAAATAAATTCCTCCAGCAGCAGGGAAACAATATATCCAAAGCCCTGTGTTATTACAAGTGTTTATTAAACGTTGCGATAACTGATGGTAATATTTAGGTTTAGGGGCTTCATGCTTTGTTTTACGTTGTCTTAGAAATTGTAAATTATAATCAGTTGCTAAAATTATGATTTTCAATTGCTTTTAAGGATATTGCTACATAAGCATTGCTAAATAATTTAATGGTGATATCGATCGATGAACGATTTATCAGATATCTAATATATATATATGTCGCAGTCGGATCGTATAATCCGCCGTATTACATTACGGCTAGCCGTTTTACAAAACAGGGGCGTTTTGAAATGCGGCGGTTCGACGATTAGCCGGATTGAATGCGGCTGAATGAAAATCCGCCGGAATGTATTCGGCGCCATACGTTCTTCAACACGGCTAGCCGTAATGTATTACAGCGAGTCATTAGCCGCCGCTTTGACAGTTTTTAGTTCCCATTTTTAACACTCGTGGCGCTGCCTGACATAACAACAACAAACTATGAAAAACGCTGGGGTATCCATCAAATCTGGAGTTCGTCGAACTGTTTCTTTTCAAAAAACATTTCCTTCGCAACTTAACGACCCGCCCCGCCTACCTAATGATTTAGTGAGACGTCCGTGAATATATTACACTTTGGGGAAATAAGCGTAGGTAGGTAAGTAGGTTAGGTTCGTTAGGTAGCTTCAGATGCCCGGAGGGCAAACCGCCCAGAAATAGGAGCCCCGCTTGCGGGGCTCCGTCTATTTAAGTTGTGAAGGAAATGTTTTGGAAAAGAAACACATGTAGTGCGGTGGGACCATGGTAAAAATAAATTAAATTGCAAACATTGTCAAACTCCGGTTACGTAGGCGACCGAAAGAACTGGTCACTCTACAATCTAAATAGTAGATACGATGCGGCTAAACGTAGGCCGCCTTATTGAAGAACGTATCGCAATGACAATCCGGCTAATCGTCGAACCGCCACATTTCAAAACGCCCCTGTTTTGTAAAACGGCTAGCCGTAATGTAATACGGCGGATTATACGATCTGACTATTGCACATTTTCTAATTGCACATGAACGTGCAGATTTTAACTTCGTATTAACACTAAATAGAATTTACGCCAGCTTTAAGGTTTTCAGATTAGCTCGTTGAAAGTTTGCAATTTAGCTTTAAAAATGTTATTCTAGTGAAGATTTTCCGTGTGCTTTACGTTTTCCCAGGAGGTTTGAATAAACCAACAAGCTAACTGAAACCCGGCTATGTTAGTTAGAACTAAGCTGTGACGGTGTATATTATTAAATATAAAGTAAATGAGGTAGGTAGTTATAAACCGTGAGATGAGAGTACTTTTTTATCCTCCGCAAGATGTATTTGAACGAAAACGGATGTGATATAAAATGTTCGATCATATGGAAGATGCATGCCGGATGCTCGTACTAACTTGGATAATTAATTATCAGTTTTGAATTCTTCTTTCGTTTAACGAGGTTAGTTAATGACAGCCTTATCATTAAGATGTAAAAGACCTGATTGCGAGCAAGGAAGTTCCCTAATGATTAATTACATACCTACTTTTAAGTTATCCCGTCAGCTGTTCTCAACGCTAATCATCGACTTTAACATGATGAAAAACCGACAGGCCTAAGTAGTGATGGAAAGTGCCGAAGTGAACAGAAGATCGATAAGAATGAAAGTAAATGCATTTGCTAGAACACCGGCCTTGGCCGCGGGCGCGCTTCCGTTGCTCTTTGACTTGCGGCCAAACACAACAGTTGACAACCACGCAAATATACAGTTACAACCATTCAAGCTATTTTAAAATATTATGCAACGTTTATTTATACATTAAATGAATGGATTTGTTCGTGGTTTATGACCTGGTTGACAGCAATGACAGCCGACTCGTACATTTTCTGTGACCCTTTCGGCTTTGTTACATAATACATATAACTTATAGTTACTCCTCGTTCCATTACTCGTATTGTGGAATTTCATTTTTGTACCAAGAGCGGTGCACACTAGTTGACAATTATTATTTATACATTTATCAAAGCAACTGGAAACTAAATTCTAAATTACTGAATAGCAATTTGTTGTTACGTCCCGTCCCCGAGGTTTCTCTTTCAAAGACAATAATATCTCAAGGATCTTCCAAAGTGTCAAAGAAGACAGTTTAAGTTAATTTTAGTTTGAGAGGTTCTTAAATGTGTAACATCTAAAAAGTTGAAGATCGAATGGAAAACAAAACAGTTATATTATTTATTGAATGTTACGCTTATTTAAAAAAAAAGTTTACCTAAAGATATTTGCTCCAAGGTTTTCCTGGGTGATATTCTTGTCATCTTTTAGTAATAAACGTGCCGTGTTCGCATAAGAATGAAATGATATACACTATATAACACGGGTGTTGATAAACATGATCGACTGTTTATTTTTATCTGAAACGTTATGTAAATCGACAGAATTGTTAACATTGTTTTCCCCGTCAGCGTATCAACTACCAATAGCAATCTATGGCTTGTGTATATCACAGGTTAGTTGGATGTAAATAGAATCACGAGGTAGTCTATTTCTGCGCGTGGAAAGGTGTGTTGGACTTTTTAAGTTGTTAACGCCTCTGAAGTGTTCAGGCGCCCTTGTCTCGAGGGCAGAAAACAGGCGTAGCTTTTATATTTTTTTTACAGTTGTACGTCTTAAAGCACCTTCAGTAAGCAGACTAAGCTTTTGTGTGCTGTTTTATAGATTAAGTTCATTTATATAATAAAAATTTCTTGGGTATTTTTAGTTCTTGTTAAACTGGTACTGCAGTGATCCCTTCACATCATGTACTTAAAATATAATTAAGTAGTTGCTTACCCTCCGCGCGTGACGATAATGAAGACTGCCTATTTAATGGAAAGTCACGCCATTAGTGCGTCACTCTAGTCTGCGTCGTTTTGATGGGTTGTCTCGCCGAAATCATGCGGTTCTGCTTGCATTGCACAATACGAGTATGTGGCGAGACGGTAATGTCTGCTATTACATCTAACGACTGAACTTTTATTTCTGACGCTATTGTCCTTGTTGAACAAGCGTTCGGTTTAAGTAAACCAAACTGAATGTAATTTCACTGTCCGCATACCTAGTTCTGGATCGCGAAGTCACAGTTACTTGGTCGTCTGAGCGCACTACTCGGTGCTGGAGTGGCATTCGAACGATTTATTTTCATCTTGATTGACATTTCTATTGTGCACCAAGCTTCGCTTCGATACAATAGGTACGAACGAAATGAAACGAGACTAATATCAAATAGGATCAGAATTTCAAAGTTCAAATGCCGCTCCTGAGTTCGGTAACCATTGAAAACTAAGTATGAAAAGACGGCCTGGCCGTCTAGCCCCGTCCGAGTGTGCTTTTCGGCTCGGCTACCTCATTTGCGTGACGTAACCTCGCGGTTGTATTATGGCATTTTTGAGGCTCACATCTGTACGTGCACATGTTTGATTTCACATCGGTTATTTTCTGATAAACACGGTTGGGTTCTGGCCAATGTTCGTTTTAGTGGTCTATGTTATAGGACCACCACGAGTTAATAGAATAAGTAATTACTTATTCTAGGTTTTGGGTAATTACCTGCCTATTCAAAATATCGAATGGGAAATATAAAGCCAACTGGTATTTAATAACATACCATGGGTATGTTCACATCTTAAAGGGGCTTACAGATTAACAGTTTGCAGGACGATATCCGCTTGTCAGTTAAACGCAAAAGGTGATAGTTCCGAACAACTGACAGGCTGATATCGTCCGGCGAACTGGTCATCTGTAGGCCCTTTTAGTTTGACTACCATTTCGCATTTACCTGCCTCAGTTACTTAAAGGTTAGTTGGAAGCTTGGAAGATATTTACTAGTTGGACTTAAGGGGATCAATTCGCCTTTGTAGTTGTTCTGTGCAATAAAGTGTTTTACTACTACTACTATGTACTACAAACTCATTGAAATGCAAAATTGACCTGCATTTCATGATGATCATAAAGTTTATAACCACATCGGCGGTTGGCGGCTGAAATAAAGTTACATAATTGGCTGTAACTTGATTTTCTGATGCGAGAAAACTCATTGCGCTTAATATGCTTAAGCCGATATGAATGCCACAACGAGTTTAATATCTCTAGCAAATCGGGAATGTATTTCTGAGCTTGAATACTTGCACTGGAGGTTTTATCTAACTCATATTATGTAATATTTACGGTGTAGCGGCTTAGTGAGGGACTATTCCAATATTTCATGTCTGTATCCCATAATTTTTTTTCATGTTATATGTACATCAGTGCTTTACATTCGTAATAAATATCTGTTATGAAGATGGATTTCGGACTATACGTAGATATACTGTACAGTACCCTTTGCCTTATAATTTTTATTCTTTTTGAATTGTTGATGACGATGAAACTGCTGAAAATACGAACGTATTTACGAATATCCAAAGTGTCAAATCTGGGAGTTGGGTTCAGTCCGTTTGTCACTTTTTTATCGTTCTATGAATGTTTTGTTTATCCAGTGCAAGGGTTGACAAACAGCTCCTTCATTTCGGTACATTATTTGACTCTATTAGTTCATCAAAAAGACATTGTATTCAGCTCGAACAGATGAACTTTGTTAATTCTTGAATACTTTTTTCTCCATTTTAAACATTGCAGGCCTCTGCAAGTGTATCATGAGTTCCAAGAACGTTGAGAAGAGCAATCAAACAAAGACGGAGATAAAATACGTTTTTAAGGTAAAATGCGGAAGAAAAAGGCCGTTCTAGTAAATAGAATCAGGTGGTGCAAAAAGAAATGCCAACATCCGCTTGGTTCAATCAAACTATTACTTACCGAGTGATATGACAGTGATTACGGCATAGCAAACAATTTATATCGGCGATCGCTTGTCGCACAATGCGCTCATTACGCCTGGTTCGTCCATTAATGTGTGCTATTGTGCCACTAATGCGATAACCATAAACGATTAGCCGGACAGCGCGCTGCCGAGCTGCTTGCCGAAATATTAATTGACAGTGACACCTATATTTACGTACATGAATTTGCACGTCAGCCCCTCGTTGCGTTCTCGCGTGCGAGAACGAAACTCATGCTAGCAGGTCAGATAGACCTAGTATTTGACAGGCTAATTCCCATATTTTGCAGCTCGTTTGTCACCATCACCACTATTGATTGGAATTAAGATCGAAGATGGCATTGTAAACTATTGCCACTATTGGGATCATTATACAAACCTCCAATGGGTATAATTATTTAAAAAAAGTTAAGATTGACTTTAGATTCTAAATTAAAATTTAAAATCCGTGCCTTACTCGTACAATACATTTATTGACTGCGATCAGCTGTATTCCAGTAATGTGTGCGGTTATTGATATATGAGTAGGTACTGTTAACTTATTATTATTAGTTACCTATTGTTAGTTGGATTACTCGTACTGGATACTGGAGTAATGTTAGGAATTTCAAAATTTACAAAACATTGTAATACACACGACACACATGTTTAGTTTTCTAAGTAGATATTTAAGTGACATACGTTATTTTAAGTTGTTGGAACTTCGATTTTATTTTAATTAATTAAAATTCAAATTAAATTGTCGTAATTAACCGGGAGCCGGTTCTCTGCCACTTGGAGGGTAATTTAGATTCTAACAAATGTTGTCAAATAATACAAATAAGAGTATACCGATATTTACTTATGTACAAAAGTAATATCGAAGTCGCACAAAAATCTGCTAGTAATTATAAAACTTCTAGGTAGGTACATTATAATAAAGGAACTAATTGTTGCCAACAGACATTTACCTATTTATGATTTTCTATTGTTAAACCTAGACGTGGGTCGTGTAGGTTTTTTATCTTTTTATATCCTACATACACAAATATACCACCAGTAACAAAAAATAGTTTCCACATAACGTAATCGTAATGGTAGGATAGTTGACCACGGGGGGTATATAGATATGAAGCGCTTTTGCAATCACAATGGCTACTGGCTGGCCTTTGACAGTGGCTACGGAGCAATTTCAACTTCGTCTGTTATCCCGTGTGATTCGGAACTCGAAATCGCAATAATGCCGTGTTTGTCTGCTGTCTGCCTTCCATTCAGTAAAATTCATAGGAATGGCGCATTCCTATGAATATCACCCCAGGGGTGATGTCAACATCTCGTTGCGAGCGTGGGACTCAGGTTGACCAGTATAATATGGTTGATGCCATATAATCCCTGTGTCTGTCTGTCACCTCTTTAAGCATAAGCCGCCGAACCGATTAAGGTGTAATTTGGTACGGAGACAGTTTGAGGCCCGTGGAAGGACATGATAATTTTTATCAATCATATCATAATCATCATTCCACGAGCAGACGTAATCGCGGGGAGTAACTAGTAGTTTGATGTATAGAAAATAAGCAATGTAGTTTAACGAAGTTGAAATATTAAAAGTACGCATTTAACTGATTTGCAAGACCGAAGTGATCCCCCAAAGTGTTCCGTGAACAAAGTTTTGTACGGAACACTAAAACCGCGCCGTGCCCTGGCGGTTCCGTATCAGTACTATTTATGTAGTTAGTAACGATGTATACCGTAGGCCTATATTGGTTGGCTCGAGGCTACATGGAACTAATGGTCACAACAGCAGGCCGCGCCGCGACGCTTGCCGCGGCCGCGTCTGCTGTGCCGGGGTCATTAACCCGCCGACCGTGACCCCCCTCCCCCGACAATTTCGCAAATCATCCAACCAACGAGAACTCATTTATTTATCTATTCTTTTTCTTCTTTTTGGGTATCCGTGCCCCATGTTGATGGCAATCCGATTAACCTCCCAATCAATTCCAGATCTGGGCGGATGCCGAATATTGTATCTTAATAATATGGTGTTTCATTTGTTCTCTAACTCGTAACAACGTTGTCTCTGTCAGGCTCGAGTAATTACTGAGACGTGCTAAGTTTGAATCGGGGTTCAGACACAGATTAGGACAGAACGAGGTTTAATTGTTCTGTTTAAATTGGCATTATGGATCTGTTTCAATGGTATCTGCTGAGCGAAATATGTAATGTTAATACAGTATGTAACTGAATAAAGCAATTACTCAAACCCGTTAATGTTTAAGTCATACTGAGCAACTTTTACTATGGGACTGTACTATATAACTGAGCCAGTTGGCAAGTAACTGGCAAAATGTCGTATTTATTACCTACTAGCTGTTGCCCGCGACTTCGTACGCGTGGATTTGTATATTGGTGGTTATATATTCTACATTAGCTTAGAACATTATGCAGAAAATATTGCAGGAGGGCGGTTAATCATTTGTTAATTATTAATATTATACAACGCATGAGACTTGTCTTTCACAACATACGAAGTTTCTAGCCCCTAACTAAATAAAATTGTTGTCGACATAATCCCTCTTAAACCCCTTAGAAGATTTTCATGTCCTCTATTTACCTAACTACCTATTTACGAAGTTTGAAGTAAATAAAATTTGAACCCTATATAAACTTTCAACCCCTTTTAAACCATTTTAGGGGATGAATATAAAAAAACGCTGAAATTACTTTTCTTGTATTCTAATAATATGCCTCAGTACAAAGATTCAAGCCCGTTCTCACAAAAATGTTTGAACTCCATACAAACTTTCAACCCCTTTTTCACCACCTTGAGATATAAATTTTCAAAAACGCTGAAATAATTTTTTTTTCGTTTTAAAATAATACCTTTTTATGAAGTTTCAAGTTCCTAGCTTAAAATAAAATTTGTACCCTGTACAAACTTTCAACCCCTTTGTAAACCTGTTAGGGGATGAATTTTACAAAACGCTGAAATGACTTGTATTGTCTTCTAATAATATCCCCAAATACAAAGATTCAAGTCCCGCGCTCAAAAAAATTTTTGATATCCATACAAACTTTCAACCCCTTTCTCGTCACCTTAGGGGATGAATTTTCAAAAACGCTGAAATTAGTTTTCTTGTATTTAAATTTAATATCTATTTGCAAAGTTTCAAGTTCCTAGCTTAAAATAAAATTTGAACCACATACAAACTTTCAACCTCTTTTTAACCCTGTTAGGGGATGAATTTTACAAAAGGCTGAAATTACTTTTCTTGTCTTTTAATAATATCTCCAAATACAAAGATTCAAGTCCCGCGCTCGAAAAAATGTTTGATATCCATACAAACTTTCAACCCTTTTTTCACCACCTTAGGGGATGAATTTTCAAAAACGCTGAAATTAGTTTTCTTGTATTTAAATTTAATATCTATTTGCAAAGTTTCAAGTTCCTAGCTTAAAATGAAATTTGCACCCCAAGACGAACTTTCATCCCCTTTTTAACCTCCTTAGGGGTTGAATTTCCAAAAACGTCGCAATTACTTTATTTTGTAATCGGCTATTATGCCTTTCTAAGAAGTTTCAAAGCATTTGTAATGGATTCAATCTTTCAACCCCTTTTTAACCCTGTTAGGGGATGAATTTTCAAAAACGCTGAAATTACTTTTCTTGTCTTATAATAATATCCCCATATACAAAGTTTCAAGTCCCACACTCACAAAAATATTTGATCTCCATACAAACTTTCAACCCTTTTTTCACCACCTTAGGGGATGAATTTTCAAAAACGCTGAAATTAGTTTTCTTGTATTTAAATTTAATATCTATTTGCAAAGTTTCAAGTTCCTAGCTTAAAATAAAATTTGAACCACATACAAACTTTCAACCTCTTTTTAACCCTGTTAGGGGATGAATTTTACAAAAGGCTGAAATTACTTTTCTTGTCTTTTAATAATATCTCCAAATACAAAGATTCAAGTCCCGCGCTCGAAAAAATGTTTGATATCCATACAAACTTTCAACCCTTTTTTCACCACCTTAGGGGATGAATTTTCAAAAACGCTGAAATTAGTTTTCTTGTATTTAAATTTAATATCTATTTGCAAAGTTTCAAGTTCCTAGCTTAAAATGAAATTTGCACCCCAAGACGAACTTTCATCCCCTTTTTAACCCCCTTAGGGGTTGAATTTCCAAAAACGTCGCAATTACTTTATTTTGTAATCGGCTATTATGCCTTTCTAAGAAGTTTCAAAGCATTTGTAATGGATTCAATCTTTCAACCCCTTTTTAACCCTGTTAGGGGATGAATTTTCAAAAACGCTGAAATTACTTTTCTTCCCTTATAATAATATCCCCATATACAAAGTTTCAAGTCCCACACTCACAAAAATATTTGATCTCCATACAAACTTTCAACCCCTTTTTCACCACCTTGGGGGATGAATTTTCAAAAACGCTGAAATTAGTTTTCTTGTTTTTTAATATAATACATTTTTACAAAGTTTTAAATTCCTAGCTTAAAATAAAACTTGTACCCCATACAAACTTTCATCCCCTTTTTAACCCCCTTAGGGGTTGAATTTTTCAAAATCGCTTCTTATCTCTTGTACACTTTATAAATGCAACCTAGTGTGCAAATTTCAACTTTCTAGCTTTTGTAGTTTCGGCTCTGCGTTGATGAATCAGTCAGTCAGTCAGTCAGTCAGTCAGTCAGTCAGGACACTTGCATTTATATATATAGAAGATTTTATTCTCTAGTAAGTACTCCATTTTAGTAGTACCGGGAATTTTACAAACACTTCAATTGTGTTTATGTATGGCCAATTCCTTATGCCTTACTTCATAAGTAGTTACCTAATCCGTACTATGTGTGAAGTTGCTGGCAGTGCAGGAGGTGCACTGCCATGCAAGTATAACATTTATTTTGGTCTAAATATACGAGTATTGCTATGGTAAACAACTTTAAATTACAAAGCGTGTGGTTTCTAACTTCTATATCGTATTCCAACCTTACGCAACAGAAAGTAATGTGCACCTCTAGACAGCATAGTCGCGCTACCCCCTCTGCCACACATACGGTAGCGTTACTCCATCTTCGAGTCAATCCCGTGCCGTGATTGGTCCGTGTCTTTGAACGGACCAATCACGGCACGGGATTCGCTCACCTCGTCCCCCCGCACCCTCGTATTTTTGGCAGCATCGGTTTCATGAAAGAATTGGCCTAAGCTCAGTCTAGAGGTTGGATTGTCAGTGTGTGCACCTACCTAACTGTCCTCACCCAACACATGTATAATACATATTGCTGTATAAGTGTATAATATAAGTTCTCGTATAATTTATTTAATACGCTAATACCTAACTAATAACAGTAATAGCGTACGTGACGTCATTGTTTCCATTTGCGACGGTATTCTGCTGTTACACAAATATTTGACGTTTATACTAAGATTATTTTAGATTACTAAGCAATAACGCGAAATTATACCGTAATAATATTGACTGTTTCAGTTCATTTAGGCTCTATATATTTGCTCTGATATTAATATTTATCATTTTACTATTTCCGAGATATGTCCTGTTACCTACTTCTTTACGCTTAAACCGCTGGACCGATTTAGGTGAAATTTGGTTTACAGATAGTTTGTGTCCCGGGGAAGGACCGGTCTATTATGGACATATTATACTCGTGTCTGTCTATAATATTATGGGTATAGGTAACCTATTACCTATAATATTTAATGGACAAGATACAGAAACCATTAACTTTAATTCAATTCTAATGATCAAAAGCCTGCTGTTTGGCTTAAACAAAAGGTTTATGATTCTTTCGTCTTTGGGCCCGATTCGGGTTTTGAAATAGACATCTGTTAGATATCTTTTAGACATCACCAAGATACGATAACGATATGTTTAAGATCTAACCTGTCAAATTTGATATTTCCGCGATTCTGGAGATACTCTTGAACGATTTCCACAAGATATGGCTTAAAGATCCAATTCACATCTAATAGATATCTAACTCTATCTAACGTAAAAGTGACATTGGTTGCCCGAATTGCGCTGCAAAAGTTGAAATCTAAACTATAACGTATCTAGAATGGATCTAGTACGTGTCGTCTCTTGTGAATATCTTGAAGTTCGAATACGACAGTTTAGCAGTAATTAATGCTATAGAGACTTGGGGCGTCATTGCAATAGCTTACCTACCTACCACGGGCGAATCGAAAGCTCGGGCAATCCAGTATAGAGAACTCTCCGATTGAGCATAGTTCTTACGACTTGAGATCACGTTACAGTGGTCTTCCCGATGATTAGACATAATGAGAATGCCATCACGAAGTGAGCATTTGAGTGTAATCGAGCTGAGAACACTGCTAGAGGTTTATTACAAAAGCACTTTACCGTTTACGGTACCGCCTATTAGGCGTCTTCGGATAAAAGGGCAGAAAAAATAAAGTAGGTACTTACTCGCCTTTAATATTTAAAAGTGAACGCAAAAAATAATGAAGTAATATAACAGTGAGTACAACTTGGATGAGTCATGCTGTGCTGAGTACCTACGTAATCAGGTAACGCGGTAACGGTTTTATGACGGTGCCCGATTGTTCGATTTCGGTTCGGTACAAAACGATACAGCGGAATTGCGTTAAAACAAATCTCAAAGGAAACTCCGAAAAAATCGTATTAACGAGTTTGCGTCTCACGTAATGTACCTAACGGCTGGAGGTTTTTTTTAGGTTCATGTTTAGCTTAAACAGGTTACATTTGTATGAAACAAATTTACTGTACAATATTAAGAATTAAATATGATTTATCATGCAAGTGAATAGGTAATTTATTACGCAGTGATGAAGGTTTTATCAAGATACCTATATGGTTTTATATTATATACATTTATATATGTATATGAGCTTCCATAATTAACAATCATAACGGGTTGTAACATACGCCAAAATAACCCTCACTGGATTCACTTGATCGTATCATCAAAATATTTGGCACATTTTCCATGCTTAACATATTTTGCTTCGTCATTCCGATCTTTTAATGCGTCTTCTGGATAAATATATTCCGTGTCACTCTACAAATAATATTAAATTTGATACTCTCTAGAAAATAATTTCACATCACAGGTAATTTAACTGACAGCCTATTTTTGCCAGTCAATTGACGACGTATTTATATGCATTATGTGAGTAACATAGATGAAAGTATTTTCGCGAAACCATAGATTGCTGTAACATGATATGAGTTTTTACGGCAATGTGGATAGATCGATGTTGTTAGGATTCCGTTCCTCGAAAGCAAAAAAATGGAACCCTATAAGGAACACTTTGTTGTCCGTCCGTCTGTCAAGACCCTTTATCTCTGGAACGCGTGGAGGTATCGAGTTGAAATTAAAACCATATACTCAGGTCTACAGTTCCTTGACTGTAAAAAAATCAGTTCTAAGTTAACGTAAAAAAAAGATACGGGCGTTTATGCCACAAAAAGCGTAAATTTCGACACTCTCAAGGGAATCAAAATTTATAGGGTACTTTCTGTTGAAGTACTATCATCTTACAAAAAATAAACAGATAAATTTGTACGGAACCCTCGGTGGGCGAGTCCGAGTCGCAATTGGCCGGTTTTTTCGTATAATATTATGCTGATGCAATATTATAGTGAATTAAAATGGGTTGTGCAACTTTGACAGGGCTCGGTAAAAGTTGGTCGATAATTTGAAAAGTTTCGTGCCAGTTCAAAATGTCGGTGCAACCAACCTATTTTATCAGGGGTTTAAATCGAGAGAAATACGAGAATTTTGCAAATGCACCGAGTGAGTACTCGGCGAATCGTTGATGTAGCGCTGTTTTGGGAGTGTTCTATATTTCAAATTTGCATATATGTAGTACACTGCGCTTATCTAAATTATTCAAAGATTTCGTCGTTGAGAGAAAATCGATGACCGATGTACCTACTAGGTATAAATAGGTGACCGCTGATTTCAAACGCAAACTTTTTGTTAAATACTGCGTAATTGTGTAGGTATATTTACAATATACCGAACTATAAGTAAAGGTACCTACCGTAAAATCACCCGTTCAAAAATATCCCAAGTATGATTCAAAACTGAGCCGTATATCTTGTTTTTAGGTGTTAATTGTAATTTTTATTTGAATGGGGTAGAAAAACGAAAGAACATTAGATTGAATCAAAATGATTGTATTCGGTAGGACAGTAAGCTGCTTATTTACTGACGAGATTCATAAACAGTTTTGTGGTTGTCTTTTGTTGTTTGTCTTCATTTACGAGGTCTTTAAAAGTTACTAGGTATTTATTACTCGGAAGAATAATTATTAGGTCCAAACTGCGTAGTATTTCACTGTCTTAAATATTATAATTCAGAGAGATGAATTATGATAAAATATTTGAAAACAATCCTGTTTGTAACTTACTGTCATACTTAAATATGAGACTTATTTTCTCTCCTATAATACTAAAGATAATATTGTCCATCGTGTCATCAGTCTGTAACATTCTTGAATGTAATCAAATCAATCGTCCGTCCCTCGTGGGTTATAATGTGGTATATTGGTGATACGTACACCTACCTAGTTCTGTTCCAGCCCTTAACGCATGCCAACACCACTGTTTTTAATTTTTACCCGATTGCCGAATGAGGGTTATGTTAAGGCAGTGAGGGTTTTGGTACCTTATGTTAAAAGTTGTTTTTATTTACAGATGAAGCGACGCGGGGTGTTAGTGGTGGCGAGGTGAGGCGGCAGCGTGGCTAGCATGGACCACGCGGTGAAGGCGATGTCGGCGCGCGGGCCGCTGGCGCGGCTGGTGGCGCGCCGGCGCTTCGAGTCCGCCGAGCTCGAGGAGCTGTACGCGCGCTACGCGTGCAAGCTGCAGCGCGGCTCGGTCGGCTCGGCGCTGGCGCTGTGGGCGGCGCTCGCGGCCGCGCTCGCCGCCGTCGACGCCACGCGCGGCTGGCGCCGAGCACCGCAGGTAACGTCATACTGATGAATAGTATTCTGTTATGAAACAGTCAGTGTAAGGCCTGAGTGGACGCTCATGTTGGGCGTGCAGCGGGGCGGGGCGTGCGGCGTGCATGTTAAACATATGCAAGCGTATAGGAGCATTAGGAGCGGCCTTAGTGTACGCTGCTCAAATCACTTGTGCGCCCGACGCCACGCTGCATGCCCCACCAAACGCGCCGCTTCGAGCGTCCACTCGGGCCTTACACTCATAGTTAATAAACATAACTGGCGTCGCTACAAGTTCTCCGAGCTGGAGGAGCTGTACGTGTGCTATTCATGACGAGTACCACAAGCTATAAATGCGGCTCCTTCCGCTTTAAGGCTTCGTCACACAGGCGCGTTTTCCGGGCGCGGCGTGAGCGGGGCGCGCCGCTTTTACATACAAAACGTTCACCAAAGGCTCGAGCAAAGGCTGCAGTGTGCCGAAGCCATTATTTTTCTTGTGGCATTAAGGGTCGGTTGCACCAAACCTTCTGTCACCGTTGAAACGTCAAAGTTTTATTGTATGGGAAATTTCATATAGTTATTGCCTGATTACCAGACATAGGAATCCGTGGGGCAAATTTTCTTGATAGGTAGGGACTTCCTATATCGATAAACTCAGTTATCGATGCTCGTTCAATATACTAGTGATCACTCAATGGTTTGCTTGTAAAAATATGTAAATAACTCAATTCGCTTTGATTGATAATCGATCAATAAAGAGGTTGAGATAATATTGACTATTTTATAGTGCAATAAGTATTACGCCCTACCTTTATATAACCTAGCGATTATTTAAAATATGCTATGTGTGAATTTCATACTAGTCTTCAAAACAATAGTTACAAAAAACACACAATGTTGGGGGCGATCACTAGTATATAGAACGAGCATCGATAATTGAGTTTATCTATATAGGAAGTCCCTACCTGTCAAGAAAATTTGCCCCACGGATTCCTATGTCTGCTGATTACTGTAATCCGTCGAATGTGGTTGGTGCAAATTTAGACCGTAACATTTATAATACATATATGCTATACATAGGTACTGCGCTTAATTATGAATTAGTATATGTAATGTGCCTTTAGGTTATAATCAAGCTATTAAGTGGAATCTTTACGAGCTTCCAAGATATCGAATTACCCTTTTGAGAATGCCGCTGCGATACGACCGCATTGTTACTAACTATCCAGTTTCCAGTTTTATGTGACGGTTGGTAACTACACACATATCTTCCATTGAAACAAGTTCGTTAGTATGTCACTACCTTAGTAGAGATTCTATACTAGGGGAATTTACGAGTCACAAAGGCAAAGTGCAATATGTACCAAAGGGTATTAGATGCAGATACTTACTACTACCTAATAGTTATTACTACCTACTGTTTGTTGTATTGTATGTCGTCAGGGTGAGATTAAACTTTGCCATTTTTTATTTAGGTAACATTATTAACTAAAAGAGAACGCATTTCCTGCGGAAACGTATCTAAATAAAGTTCAAGTAATTACCTAGTTTATGCGTGATCGATTGTACGTAAGATAAGTTGAGCGAATTCCCATGTAGTTTTTGGCTAGTAATTACGGCAGGCCGCGAGCGCGTTTGGACGTATTTCAAGTATTGTAATTGCAGGTGGGCGTGCTGAGCGCGCACGCGATGCTCTGCGGCGGGCTGGCGTGGTGGTGCGGGCGCGCGGGCGGGACCGCGCCGGAGCGCCGGCTGCCCCGCGCCTGCTGGCTGGCCCTGGCCGGCGGCGGCGCGGCGCTGGCGGCCTCGCTGCCCGCCTGGAGCCCCGGCGCCGCCGCCGAGGGCGCCGCGCACGTCGTCTGGGCCGTCTTCGCCGCCTACGCCCTGCTGCCCGTCGGCGCCCCCGTGGCTGCAGCCTTTGGTATCCTTCTGCCGACGGTCCATACTGTCGCAGCGGCGCTCGTGGCCCATCGCTTCCCCTACCATATCTGGCAGCAGGTAATTAATGCAAATTACTTTGGGTTTTGTAAAGTTGCGGATTAAATGTGTAAATAATACCTAATATTTAGTGCTACATTAAAACCATTTAATTTTACATAACATCATTGTGTATAAATGAGAGGCTACATATAAAATGTGTGAAATTTGGACCATAAGCTTTCTTTTCATTAAGTCGAGTACGACCTCCGCGGAGGCCACAGCCTTGCCCTTGGCTTGAGTTGGCGCCCAACCGAGGCCTTGCAAGCGGGGGCTACGTTCACGGCACCCGCTCGCGTGATACCGTTGCGTCATCAACTGCCACTCGACAAAAAACGCCCGTCAATTTTGGCCAATAAATAGCTTCTTAATGAGTCGTTCTGATAAAATTGCTTGTTTACGTCTGATGTTGTTTACGTTGTTATGTTTATATGAGGATATATTGGCACGATTTGCATTTACTCATTAATTTGGTTTTATACTTACTGCAAAACTTGGTTCTACACTTTACAGATAGACGGAAAGAAAAATGTAGGTCACGTAATGCTAAAAAAACTGCCTGTTTTAATCGCTTTTGTCTCTCAAACTTTGCCGAATAAATAAACACGCTAAGAAAAACATAAGCTGAAGAGCCGGTTTATATGTAAATGCGGAATATTTAGAAATGCCGTCACCCCATCGCCTCAGTCACATCACATTACCGTTTTATGACTAATCAATAGTGCTCGTGAATATGTTTATTACTTGATACAATCCTCTAGCAAGCATGCTTCTATTTGTTTTGATTTAATGTATTAACAGCATTGTCCACGTTTACATTCCAAGTAAACACTAAACATTGTAAGTTTGCCTTTTATTTCCCCGACGAACAATAAAAATTGGCCTCGAGACTGGTTCTCAATAGTAGGTAGATACGTGTAATACATGTAGATATGTGTGCCCAGACGGTCTAGGCCTTCTGATGTCTTATTGCTCTTTTTGCGATGCATTTACGTAACCGGGAGGTTTTGCTCTGCCCGCTCTCTTTTATATTCCACTTATCGCCGGATGGCAGTGAGGTCTCATTTTCGATAGAAGAAAAATGTTCCTATTTTCGTGCAACATATCAGACAGTTCAAGTCGTTTACAGTTATCTTGATTTACATTTAAACTTACAATAATTCGTTTGCAGATGGAGTATGTATGTTATCCACGATCAATCTCGATTTAGGTATATTGGCCATATTATGGAGCATTAATCAAAGTAACATCTGGTTAGCATAAACTGTTCGGGCGCTTTCATTACTGCAGCAGACGCATACATACACACGCGCGTGGTCGAGGGAAAATTTATTTCTCACCAGGAATGGTCGGTAACTTTTAACAACTTCCTTTGAGAAGTGAAGCCGGAAGAATTTCTCCGTTGAATGATCGATTTCAACTGGTTGGGTTATCGTATAAATAACATTTCTAAAGAAGAGGTCATGGACTTTAACTAGTAGTTTTGTAGATTCTGGGCATTTTGGGTTCTACTCTACACTACCATTTCAAATGTAATAGGTACTTTAGTGTTCCTAAACATTTTTTTTATACGTAATTTTTAGAAATATTCACACCGATTCGCATAATTAATTTTTAAATATGAAAGGAATTAATGCGTACATCGATCAATGTACATATATCGATAAGGAAAACTAGGGAACTATATAAGGACCAACCTACTACAAATCTAATGTAAATACAAATACAAATGTAATTTATAGATACATTCAGTGACACATTACAGTAACAGTTTACTTTTATTATACTTACAAATGTAATGACACACGGTAAGGACATGTTATGTCAAGAAACTAGTATTCACAAGTGAATCTCAAATCATCTCGAGATACACATCTCTCCAATTATAGGGCGAGCGTATACATAATATAATAGGCTCGTATGGCAATATTGGCAATACAGGTCCGAAAGCAAAAACTGATGGTGCAGTGTTGCGTTTATGTGTCAGGAGCACTTACTTACTGGTATACCGGTTCTCCAGAACGCTTACCGAGGCCGCTGTGAACTGATTTTATCATTATGTCATAAACAAATGTTCTCTGCTGCTTACATTTTAGGAACCATGACGACCTTTGCTCGCGTTTCGCGACGTAAATATTCCATTAATGTCAATTATGGCAGATTTTATCTATGTTTACTATTTGATTTAATAGAGGAATGTATTTAATGGTTATGTTATAACGTTTTTTTTTTTAGAAATAACTTGTGTTCATACTATACATTCAGTTGTCAAAATGCATTTTGTGTTATGTTATGTTTTACTACCATAAGCCCTACTATAAGCAATATCTGCGTTATCAAAATTTCGAAATGAACTTAATGTATTTCTATCATTAAGCTTGACTTTAGCCAGCTTTCCATAGTAAGGCAGCGTAGGCGGTCACCATTTGTCTTGATCGCTTTCATTTTTAGTAGATATTAAGTGGAATATAACTATAAGTGTAAGGCCTGAGTGGACGCTCGAAGCGGAGCGTTCGGCGGGGCGTGCAGCGTGGCGTCGAGCTCCCAAGGGATTTGAGCAGCGTGCACTAAGGCCGCTCCTATACGCTTGCATTTGTTTAACATGTACGCCGCACGCCCCGCCCCGCTGCACGCCCAACTTGAGCGTCCACTCAGCTAGGCCTTACACTTACACTTAGTGTAAGGCCTGAGTGGACGCTCGAAGCGGAGCGTTCGGCGGGGCGTGCAGCGTGGCGTCGGGCTCACAAGTGATGTGAGCAGCGTGCACTAAGGCCGCTCCTATACGCTTGCATTTGTTTGACATGCACGCCGTACGCCCCGCCCCGCTGCACGCCCAACATGAGCGTCCACTCAGGCCTTACACTAACAGAACTTTCATCATTATTTTAACGCCACGACAATAAAAAGCAAACTACTTACAGTGAGCACCCGTATATAAATGCTAAAAAGCATTATCTTCCACACGCTCTGAAATGAATAAGTTAATGAGATTCTATCTCGTGTGAGACGCACATAAATTAAAGACCTTTTACCGCAAAGGCAGGAGTCAAAACGGATTACGCGATAGAAGCATTCTGATTCTGACATGAGTTTCTTGCTCTTCCATATCCCATAATAATACACGACGCGTGTGAAAATTATTCAAACTTGGTCGTTATTTACCCGCCGAAGGGTCGTCAAAGGTCTCTACGGTATTGCTCAGCGATGAATAATGTCTCCTATACATGTTTATTACACAATTTATTTTCTGAATGTATTTTTTCGCTCGACTACTTGTTATTCATCAGTTGCTAACGGTTAGGGGCGTCGTGCGAGTAAATTTTAGGAGTTGGACTGTGTATTCTATTTAAAAGCGATTGTTACATTTGTTACTAAACAATGTGGCACTTTGTGTAAGGAAAAGCTTTGTATTTTTATTGGAAACATTGAATACAACACGTTCTCTACCGATGAATCCTCATAGACATGGAAACAGTATTCGCTTCTGAATATTTTACATATTCTTCAAATATTCACTCACTAGTCTGATCGAATGGCGGATATTTCAATACGATTTTATATCATCTTTTGAAAATATTGAAAATCTATTCACTAGCGCGCTTCAGCTGATACCGGATTGCCGAGCGCGGATAAAATAGGGTGCTGTTTATTTTTATAGCAATGTGTATTGATTTAATAATGAGGAACTATGAGGAGTAATGCCTATTGATTAGTTTTTAATGAAACTTCATATTTACACATACAGCAGGGCTTGGAAAATTACTAACATCAGACGAGGTGCAAACTCAAGCGCTCCAACTAAGAATTACAAATACCTCTTTGCGTCAGGAAAATATATTGCACAATGTATTTCGTAATTCTGCTGGGGAAAATCTATTATTATTATTATCGTATGGCTTTATCGATGACGAAGAAATACAAAAATCATATTTACAACTTTGTAGTACGTCTATAGTTTAAGGTCTAAGTTTGATAGCCAATCCCTGGCATCCGAAAATCTATGTTTACATTTTTGTCGTTAAGTTTTGAAGAATAGAGTTTTATACATTAATATGGATACCTATATAAAAATTATGAAAATGTTGTTCTGATTATTCTATCCTGACCTGATAGACGCGGACTGAATCCGTAATTCTTCCGAGTTGTAAAACAACATTGTCGGGCCCCTCGACAACTTTGCGACAGTTGTCACAAGCGTGCAACTTCACAATTGCTTGTTCTTCATAATTCGCTCTCCCAAATTAGACAACCCGTTAGTTGCCACCTGTTCTCTATCGTCAAGTACATCAGAAAGTTAGCACATGTTTGCTTAGACGTGACAATCGGCATCCATTACACCCATCTGTAATGTGGCAATAGGAAGATTTGATCGATAGTTATTAAGGCGCTAATGCAAAATCATCCTTATTGATAAATGACAAAGTGGTATCTTTTGCCGGAGAGTCACTCATTCATGTAGCTTACTCGGCTATGTTGTTTCAATAAAGAAGCCTGTTCATTTAAGGCGATAAAGCCGCTATTTTATTGTGTTTAATTTAGTTGGCGTCTCCGGGATCAGAGAGGAGAAAATAATACAAACATGCAAACTTGCGTTTGTCACCACAGTAGAAAACACTATAGAGCCGTTTTAGTCCCATATACCTATATGTATATATGTAGGTATTTTGCATGGTTTTTTGAAGCTTGTTTGCTTGTTTAGCCACAGAATAACTAATAGTACTACCGTACAGAAAATTCACTCCTTCACAAAAGTCAGATTTAGGTATAAAATTACACCTATATCGCCGCCTGCAAGCAAAATTGAAACTTAAAACCGCGCACGAACCATGAATCTCCTTTGCGCGTCGCAGTTTTGTGACCGAGCTGTGAGTGTCGGAACGGGGTTATCACTTGACAAGTTTTTTTTTATACCTAGTCTATATTTGGTAGACTAAAATTACATTTCATAGTATGAACATCATGTGTCATTTCATACTATGAAATGTCATTTTAGTCTACCGAATAAAAAATAGACTTTATACCCATTGATTTATTATTTTTAAGATAAATATGTAGGAATTACAAACGTTGATTATGTAAACATACATTTTTTATCCGGAGATAGTATGTCTGTTTCTCACGGAAGTAAGTTTCGAAGCCATTGTGTATTTTCAATTTTGCGCGAGCGCCACGTGACACGACTATCGTGCACGCCGAGCGGCAGCCCACTGCCATACGCCTGTCCGATGGGCGCGCCGGCTAAATGTACCTAAACTGCGGAGTGACACCCCCCTGGTTTAGCTTAATTTTACGTTTTTATTTTATTTCACTATAACTTTGTATGAGATTAGGAATCTTTATTAAATGCTTGTCTCTGATAGGATTTAGAGCGTCAGAGGGTCAGTAGAGTATAAACTGACTGGTATACAAGCGGTGACACTCTGACACTAGCAGTGACAGCTGTGAGGGCGACTCGGACGCGGGCGGCCGGTTATCAATTTGCATAGTCCAGATAACAACAGTGTACACAATAACTGACACATTACCTTCTGTTTGCTTATCAATAGCGATAATCAATTATATTATTGATATGTACATAATACTCAGTTAACAACTTAGTGGACCACCGGGCAATGCATTACGCAGAGCAAGATAAGCGGCTTGAATTAATTGAAATGTAACATGAATACGTTAAACCAATTAAATTAATAACACGGGCTCTTGAATAAATACAATGTTACATTTAAATAATTTTATATGGAGAGGGGGCACTTTAATTCATTAACGTAATTACCTAATCTAGGCGTTATGTCACTCCGAGTTATCATTACACACCTTTATGCCAGCAGTATGAATGTCCTTTTCAATTGAAGGGATGTTTACAAAAACAACATAACTGCTTAGAGCGGTTGACACTTTTTTAAGAACATTGTTAATCGTTTCAGGTGTCAACCAGTGTAGTCAGTTATGTAGTTTTTGTAAACATCCCTTCATTGTATTAACGAAATTTAATCAAATGTACCTACATTTGATTAAAAACATTTGATTGTTGTATATACCTATATAGGCGCTTAATTACAGTAATGAGATTTCACAAGTGGCTCGCTCATTTGCTGAGCTTTTTGTTTTAAAATTCAACGGCAATGCCAACACGGGCCCGTCGACCCCTCGGCGGCTAGTACCTATTCAATTTAAAAAAGCTGTATGTACGTGGATCTAATGAACCCTTACTGTTTTCATTGCGCTTGCCGCCGAGTGTTAGTGTTGCTTCAAAAGGTGCGTATCGCCCTGTGCTTCATTTAGTGGGTCGTTTCGAGTTCACCGCAAAACGAAACGTAACGGCTTCTTTTGTCAATAAACTGTTTTTAAAGTCTAATTTGACGGTTTTCCGTTTCAGTTGGAAAGCGTAATGCGATTCGTAGACGAAAATAGCTTGCCATTTCTGAAACGTTGTTTGTCGTTCTAAAATGAAACTGTTTCTCAGTTGCTTCCATAGAAAAATATTTGCGCCCGGTAAGGGAAAAATTGTTCAATTGAATTTTGGATTAATTTGTGCCACAGGTTTGTTTATACGCTCCATAAGTGTTTGAATTAAATCCTTTATGCTCCAGTGTTTGTCTCTCTTTGAGTGTATCGATCGAAACTTCAACGGAAAGTAAGCTAGAGCCACGTATGACATATTATTCGAAGCATTGATTGATAGCGTCCCATTTCCCGAACGATATTGTGTCGAGCCACCATTTGTAGAAAATCGTTTCGCGTCTCATCTAATAGCTTTTAATAAAAATATAGAGAGTAATACAACTAATAAGAAAAACGTTTCAAGAAAATTCAGTCAGGATAAGTAGTCTCTTAACAAGCGTAGCCCGACTTAGCCGAAGCTTCTTTGGTTATTAAACTGTTATTAAAGTTTAGTTATGCGCTGGGGAGTTTTCGTATAAGGAAGACGATATGATTACGAACTTACATCAAGTCAAGTGCCATTGTTTGACGCAAGGAAACGATTTCCAAACATAATTTACTGAACGAAATTGCTTGTCTTTAATCTTAAACCCCGCTAAATTGTTTCACTTGTTTCGATCTAGTTACATACATTGTCTCGTTCCTTAATTCCGGCTTTGTTCGCGATAATCAGCCTATTAGGTATTCTAAAGAGCGCAGCTAACATTTGTAAAGTTTTTAATAATCTCTTTTTTGCTTTAAGTAAATACCTACGGAATAGAACACCAAAATAAAATTCTTAAGGCTGCGGCAGCCTAGCCAGCTTTAGAAATACGCATAACAAAGCGAGCACGTACTTCACGTAGGTAACTAAGTTTCATTGTCGTTCGTCTCAGAAACATCCCCTGTCGTACCCTACATGTCAGTGAATGCCTGTTTCAAGTGAGCAAAATAGCGAAGGACAAATTTCTTGTTTAAAACTTAAACTTATCAGTTGAACGGTCGAGTTCAGACACATTTTCACAAGCCAACGTACCAAAAATATATTTACACAACCTTATTGTCGGTGTTTTAGTGTAAGGCCTGAGTGGACGCTCGAAGCGGAGCGTTCGGCGGCGCGTGCAGCGTGTCGTCGGGCTAACAAGTGATTTGAGCAGCGTACACTAAGGTCGCTCCTATACGTTTGCATTTGTTTAACATGCACGCCCCGCCCCGCTGCACGCCCAACTCGAGCGTCCACTCGGGCCTTACACTTAGAGTGGTTAGAGTCGTAGAGGCGTGTAAATATATTTTTGAAACGCTGGTTTGTAAAGATGTTTGTGAACTCGACTGAACAGCATTTGTTTTTGTGCAGATGGTGGGTAACGTGGTGGTGTTCGTGTGCGTCAATATAGTGGGCGCTCTGATGCATTCGCTCATGGAGACTGCGCAGCGGCGCGCGTTCCTCGACACTCGAAACTGCATCGCGGCACGGCTCGACATGGAGGATGAGAACGAGAAACTGGTAAGAAATACTAACGGGCTACCCCGCTGATTGACTCACTTATGGCCATTATCACAATGGTGTGCGTTTCTCAACGCGTGGAACATCGCGGCGCGGCTTGGCAAGGACGGTGAGGAGTTGAGGACGAGAAACAACCACAAATGAAATAACCACTTACACGACATGGTGTCGCGCTAAAGGCTTCGTCACACAGGCGCGTTTTCCGGGCGGGGCGTGAGCGGGGCGCGCCGCTTTTACATATAAAACGCTCACGCCCCGCCCGGAAAACGCGCCAGTGTGACGAAGCCCAAATGAAATTGCTCATGGAGACACGACAGCGGCACGAGGGCGGCACGACCACACAAGAAGACATCCTAATCTAAACCACAGATACAAAACTCGAAACCACTTTCGGAAACAGGATGTCAGGCAGTTTGATAGCACTATTGTCATGTTCTATGACACAATTAGGCCATGTTTATGTGACAGGATGCACGATATCCAAATGTTATTACAATAGCATCGGAAGCAAAACTTAAACAATTGAAATTTATCGACACATCAATAGCAAATAAAGATTTTATCGCACACTGAATTTAGACATCACTAAATAGCCAGTGTTCGATAAATCTAAGGATCTATTACACGTTGATTCCCTCATTTAACATACAAATTACATCTCCGGCCGTGCCGCGGATACTAAATAACGGTTCACATTTACTGATCTACTTTTATGGACAACCGGTGCATTTCAATCTGATTGCAATGTCTATGTCTCCATCATCTAAAAGAGGACACTTCTTTAGCAAGGCTTTAAAATGTGCTACAATCATGAGCATCCACAATTCTACATCATAAGATGTTCTAGTGTTTTTACAAAATTTGTATTAGCATTTGGTTGGAAAGCGTATAGATCAATGATATTCAAAATCCGAAATCTGGCTCGTACACGGGAACTTTTCGAGCCTCGCGATATTTGATATTTTTCGAAAGCTCTACGGCGGAGGAAAACTTTGTGAGAAACCCGACTAATTCCAACAAAGGTTGGATTTCCCTTAGGATTGAATTGTCGCATATCAGTCGCTTCCTTAAAAATGCCTACGCCCAATCATGGAATTCGTTAGAAGAGCAAAATAAGCGCGTTTAATCTTCGAGACGGTTTTTAACTGGCCGAGATTATGGAATCAACCGATAGGGACATCTGGTAGCTCGGCAAATATATTGTAGACTTCCTTAAGGCTTCCTTAGACCGAAGCACGTTGTGAAGTTTGCATATGAAGAGACTCTTGTAAGTTACATTTGTGTATTTTGAATAAAATCTGATCGCCTGGTTTCTTAATGTGGTGTGCTAAAACCTGGATCAAGATCGCTTCATAGTGGTCCACGATTCGTCGCGCCATGCTAGACGTACTTATTAGCTCTTCATGTTTAGGTATCGCCTTAGTTAGGCCCACTTGCACCATCCCACTAACCCGGGGCTAAGCGGTTAAACCGTTAACCCAGTGTCAAATTGTACTGGTAACCATGGTAACCGGTTAACCTCGGGTTAGGGGAAAGTGGGCCTTAGTGGCTCATGAAACGTCAGATAAAATAGCCAAATTGCAGTGTAATCGTCGAGCTGAGACGGTTTTTAATTGGTTTATGGAATGTAGGGACATCTGGCACCGCGCCAAATCCCTTGTAGCTTCCTCAGAGCACGTTATGAAGTTTACTAATGCAGAAACCGTTGTAGTCGCGCTCGTGATTCAAATGTTCAATAAGTGTTGCACAACATCTGCACTAATTTCTGCATAACTGCGTAAAAATAATAACAAACCGAAGTGCAAATAATTCGTCAGTATAAACTATTATTACTATATTATACTAACGGATGTTTTCACGGGTTTATCGCAAATTATTTTATAAACCTTCATTCCAACCTCTCGACGCTGGTTTCACTGGTCATATGTTAAGTTTTTCGCCACCAAACCAGCCTTAAAATCGAAAGCAAAGGTAAACAAACAAAAATATATAAAAAAGACTAGTAATTATACGTAAACAACCTACATACATTTTCTAAACTAGGGGCCCACTGATTAACAGTCCGCCGGACGGTATCGGCTTGTCAGTTAGAACAAAAATTTGACAGTTCCGAACAACTGACAGGCCGATACCATCCGGCGGACTGTTAGTCAGTGGGCCCCTTACCCTCCGTCTTAAAAACAAGACGGAAAATCATTGTTTATAACTACCTACGTGTAATAAATACCTAACAAAAATATTTGACAACCAGCCAACGCGATGAATGTTTGACGACCCACTACATCAATCAAAACGTTTTGAGCGTTTCGAATCGTAGAACACGATATTTGTAGGGCTATTGAGATTCAAAGTTTGACATTTAAAACTTACAATGGCAACGTTGTAGGCCGCCGTCGCTTGTTTTAGCTCTTCGCGTATAACACGGATTTACTGGCACGATCAATCTTGATACTTGGAAAACGTTGTAGTCCCTTATTATTCGGTATACGAAACTTTTCCTTTTAACGCTGCGCTGTTGCTCTATTTATTTCTGTTGTTTACTAAGTAATTCCTACTACTTTCACTACTATGTAGTGTTTCAGGTCCCAGTTAGGTATATCGGTCCCAGAAAAAAATATTACGACCGGAACTCCAACATATTTGTAGGGATAGAAGGAGTGAAAGTTTAGCGAGTCGTTTCATTCTTATTCATACTTCCAGTTTCTGAATACTCGTAAAATTCGTCATTCTACAATTACATTTTTAATACTAATTATTAAAATATGTGATAGGAGTTATTGAACTTTTTTCAATGTAATTCAATGTCAAAATAAACTATGTACTTAGGTCCCTCCATCACCTACAAATAGCCCAGCGTAAAACCACGGTAATGCCATTTACAAGTACTTTACTAGCATTGGACTTCTTTAGTAATGACATTTCAGAATAATAACTACATGAAAAATTAGCAGATACCTACCTATGTACAGTGAGCTGTGAAGTTGCATGGAGAAATTATGAATGTATTCATTGATAATACCGCCATGCACTTTTGCGGCTGATGGTATATTATGAAGTAACGAGGTTAAGGGCTCATTTAGACGGCGCACGAACTCTTAATACGATTTTAGTTACATTGCGGACCATTGAGGTCAACAATTCAGCCGACCGATCAAATAACGCAATGTAATGAAACTCGCATGCGAGTTCTCGCATCGTCTAAATGAGCCCTAATTGTGGGTCCACGTCAAGCAAACAAATGCAACGTCACGATTTACAATTGCAACCATCATTAAGCCATTATTTTGTCACCAGGAACGATTACTGCTGTCAGTGCTGCCACAACACGTCGCTATGGAAATGAAGAACGACATCATATCGCCGGTGGAGGGCCAGTTCCACAAGATCTACATACAAAAGCACGAACAAGTCAGGTTAGTATTGTTAAACACACAGCCAGCCAAGCGAATGCAACCTTTATTACGTTTTATGAAGTCTTTATTTGCTTTAAAAAATAAGTTGTATAAGTACAATATACTACACGTGGGCGTAATAGTAACAAATAAGCTACAAATTCCAATGTAAATTATGTGAGTTGCTATTTAAAGAAATGTTTATAAATTATTAGAAGACAGTGAGTGATATGAAAATTAGAGTACCGTGACTGAAGTTACAATCAACATCTTCGTGGGCGCAAATGTGTACTAATACATTATTTATATTATTCAGATCTTATATTTAAATGGCTACAATGTATTATCTTCGTACGATTTGCTTGCCAAATTTACATTCTCACTTTCTTTCATTTCTCATTTTCATTCATTTATACTTAGGCAGTTGCTCCACGGAAGTCAATTCTAGCGTCAGCGTTATTGTTTGACAATAGCGAATTTAACGATGTTTCAAGTACACTATTATTTAATGTGGACTGCACCGCAGGTGATAGCTACGTCTCCGCTGCATTTGACATGGAAACTGAGGTGACCTTAGTCCTGGGTTGGACACCATAAGTACCACAACTAAAGCTTTAAAAAATGTACATGCGGTAGAAACGTTTAGTTACACTTTTACTATTTTAACGTTATAAATATGAGTTATTTTCCATATCTAATACAGTACGCATAACCTGACATTAATAGTACCTACCGAAATAACGTATCTACACACAATATCCCTATATTTAGCTTCTAAGGTCACCTAAAATAGGTAATCCGCATAGGCTCGAATCAAATTCTAGAAACCGCTTTCGATAACAATGTAGGTATACAGTAATGCGAATACCTAATAATTCTAGCTATTGACTAGGTACAGTAGGTGCCGCGTTCTAGTAACAGAGGATGTTGCATTTACGCATCAAGGAAAGTAAACAGCCGAAACGTAAACTTTGATGCGTTTTTGCACGAGCCATCAATTCTACTGCTAAACATTGTAATCGATTGTAAGGAGTACGAGAAAATGAGTCACGATTTCGAGAATTTATGAAACTAAAGAGAATTCTGGAAACAAAGCACGTATTGAGTTTTACTTGGTTTGGATCCTGAACGGACGACTGGGCACTTATTTGCGCAGACAGTGGCTGGCTTGGCAAGGGTTTGACAGATATTGGACGAAGCAACTGCACAGAATTTCCGTAATTGTATGTAAAGCACCAAAGTTATTATACAGGGCAGAAAAACTGTTTAATCAGTTCTTATAGAGAAATTTTCGAATTATACTTATTTACTCGTAAAGTATAGTTTGTTGGAACAATGATATAATATTGTTTCTAACTTAATCCTAGTATAAGTAATAGGAAGGTTACCACATCAAAACTTCAAAACTGAGAATTTAACTCAACCATCCTAATATAGTAAAATGTAATTGTTACAACAATCAAAACAAATTGTCAGGTTTCGACATTTTAGTTTTACTTACTCTAAAGGAGTCGGAAAGTAGTAGTCACAGAATAAGTAATAGTAACATAGTCTCAAAATCGACGCTAAGGTTCCGTACTTATAACCTCAAATGGATATAATTTTAGGCAGTCGATAATTCAAATTATACGAATATTGCCGTTATTATACGAATAACTATTTCGGAAGACTGTGAACTTGGCAATCTACGTCTAATTAGGTAATATCACATGTATTTACATCTTTCCAATTATAGCAATCCGTTGTAGCATTTGTAGGGCTTGAGGCAATTACGTCCGTCTACAATTCGTCTATTACGCCGGCGTCAATAGTAGTTACGTGTCGTACAGCACCTACTTTGCAATTTATTGGCAGTAGAGTATCTTGAACGCTGCAGTTTTGGCCGCCGCCCAAATTGAACTGAGAACGGTCCCCTTCAATTGAATAGACACTAGACTTATGGTGTAAAGTAAAAGGAGCTAAGGCGTCATGCGAGGGCTTGATTCAAACATTAAGTATTTGTCATAATATCGATTGTAGAAATTTAATTTCTTATTCGGAACTTATTAAACTTTAGGACTGGGATATTTACCATCAGCTTTACGGTGACAAAAAAATTGCTCCTACAACCCAGGTCAATTTGGACATAGGTGAAAAAACTAGTGGCTATTACGAAAATTCTTGGTGCATATTATTATTTAGTCGAGCGTCTGGTCGAACTCGGGTGTCTTTACGTTGCAACCGGGTATTCCGGGTAAGCGCCAAGATAAGAACGACATTTACATCCCATTTACAACTTATGCCTTTACAACATTTTACTTTCCTTATGATATCGGATTACACACATCAGACTCATTTAATATACAGGCCTGACTGTTTTGGTTCGTTAGCAATGAAAGCTTACTTAGTTCCTACCAGTTTTGGCAAGCCGCCGCGCCCACGCAAGTCTTTAAAATATGATGCTTACCTGCCCGTTAATAATGTTGACCATATTTACGTTTCAGATAATTGGTTTGTTTTGTAAATATTTAAATTATAACCAATAAATTATGTTACAATTGAGTTTTTATTCTTACAATTTAAAAAATGGCAAATGTACGAATGATAAATCATTGGCATTTGGCATAAAAGTACTTACTAAATGTATAAAGATACGATTTTTAACTTAAAATTGGCACTAAAAGCTTCATATAGGTAAATAGCTACTTTATGTAACCTCTACACAAAGTGTTGTGATGTGCAATAATATAAGTACCAGTGGCGGCGCGTTCATAAAAGCCGATTCCCACCGGCTTGCCTGCTTAGGGCTTCCAATACCGGGATCCCGGTATTTCGGGATCCCGGGATCCTGTCTTTTTAAACGCATTTTTCAATACCGGTATTTTTAAAGGCAATACCGGGATCCCGGTATTTTAAAAAATGAGGGAAATGTGCAGTATAAACCCTTTAAATCCATTATATTCGGCTGTATCAAAAAGCTTACTAAACGTCAGACACATCTAGAGTTAGACCAAGAAAAGTCTGCACCAATTTTGATAGCACGCGCAGTGCAAGTGTTATATTAAACGTCAAACTTCTGTGAAATTATGACGTACAAATAACACTTGCACTGCGTACTGCGTATGCTATCAAAATCGTTGCAGACTTTACTTGGTCTAACTCTAACTGGTCTCTAGCCCGCATTTTATTATTGAAACAAGATCGTTGCCTAATGCGTCAAATAAATATTTGGTGGTTGGTGATGGATGAATCCTGAAGTTATGTGAGTGATGAATATGATGATAGTGACATTAACATTAACATCATTTGTTCTTATAATTTTATCAAATAATAAAACGAAAGAGCAAGGATAACTATAATAATGGCAAACCAATTTGATGGAAATTTGAAAAAAAAATGTCTGGTTGGTTAAGTTGGACTACAAATGTGACTGGTGAGGTGAAGTCAACAAATTGGATCAAATTATTGCCAACCTGGAGTGCATTGATTGCAGCATTGATTGTTTATTGTTGTAATAGCTTTTAGGACATATCTGGTATTCCAGTGAGCCTTTCTAATTCCCCTTTTTAATAAAACTATATATTTTTAAGCGATTCATATCCAATACCGGGATCCCGGGATCCCGGTATTGATGAAGACAGTTTCGGTATTAATACCGGTATTGTGAGAAGTCCGGTATTTGGAAGCCCTATGCCTGCTTGGACGTTTGAGCAGAGTTGTAAAGGAAATATGTAATCCAAATTGCCTATGGATATGTGCTTGACGCGCCGCCATTGATAGTTACCTACATATCCTCTCATGCGGCGGCTTAACTTAATGTTATTTCTTGTGATTTCGTGCCGATAGCAAGGGAACGGCGCCAAAAGCCATCAGCCCAACATTGAGGTTACCCGCCGTTTCCCGAACTAATTGTGCTGTACGAGTATTATCGGCGGCAGCCACTATAAGCGATGTGCTAGTTAAGATTACCCTTATCTACCACTAATTACTTGTCACTTGATAAACACCACTCGTGTGTTCTTTTATGGGGATATTATGGTTCAGTTCAATGCATATTTTTCATGCAGATCGGTCCATCGAAGCTGACGTGATTGAAATGAATAAGAAACGGATGACATGTATGGGCAGTATGGGTCACACACGGAAAAAAGTTGCCCCTTCCGTTTCCTAAAGATTACCACGCTGGAAAACAGTATCCGGTTGTTTTTCATTTCATCATCAGAGTTTTTTTTTATTATTATTATTTAGAAAACCAAACAGTCACATAAACATATCAAAAATACAATACAAAAGATGTACTGCAACAAAAGGTACAATAAAAAAGCGGCCAAGTGCGAGTCGGACTCGCCCATGAAGGGTTCCGTGTTTAGGCGATTTATGACGTATAAAAAAAACTACTTACTAGATCTCGTTCAAACCAATTTTCGGTGGAAGTTTACATGGTAATGTACATCATATATTTTTTTTAGTTTTATCATTCTCTTAATTTAGAAGTTACAGGGGGGGACACACATTTTACCACTTTGAAAGTGTCTCTCGCGCAAACTATTCAGTTTAGAAAAAAATGATATTAGAAACCTCAATATCATTTTTGAAGACCTATCCATAGATACCCCACACGTATGGGTTTGATGAAAAAAAATTTTTTGAGTTTCAGTTCGAAGTATGGGGAACCCCAAAAATTCATTGTTTTTTTTTTCTATTTTTGTGTGAAAATCTTAATGCGGTTTACAGAATACATCTACTTACCAAGTTTCAACAGTATAGTTCTTATAGTTTCGGAGAAAAGTGGCTGTGACATACGGACGGACAGACAGACGGACAGACGGACAGACAGACAGACATGACGAATCTATAAGGGTTCCGTTTTTTGCCATTTGGCTACGGAACCCTAAAAAGACCTGGAGGTTCATAAATTATAAATTATGTTAACTGTGTAAGTACAATTATAACTACTTATTACAGAGTTATGGGGTTGTGGCATTGGCGTTCAGGCGTCCTACCAATACATAACCTTTTGTTACTTTTCGATAAATTTTTGCCATTTCAGCTTTGGTCTTACTGTTCTCTAAGGGTAAAAACCGCGATACGCGTTGTCTAAACGTCTGTAAATAGAACAAAAACTATATGTACACAACTTGTCCGTTTATATGTTCCGGGTAGCGGCTGATCCAATGTTAACGAACCTTGGGTGAGTTTGGCAAGCGACAGCGACCAGCGTCCATCATAATACATTACATAGCACTCGTATTTCGTGATTTCCATTTAGCAGCCGGGCCATATGTTCCGAGGTGACGGACGTTATTAAAAACATAGAAATGCTAATATTATTGCTATAAGAATAGCTTTCTTTTCTTTTTATACTCGGTTTTTAACCTACATTTTTTTATCTAAATGACGAAGTGGAGACTACCTAATGCCTTTTCATTGTACCTACGTATGTTTTTTTGTATGTTTATTTGTTTAAACATAATTGTATATGACAAATTATTAGCATCCTTACCATATATGATGACATACGAGACGCCCGCCCGTTAGATTCATTAAATTTGTCATTGTTCTCGACTTCTCAAATTAAATGTAGGTACCTACCTATTTTAACTTTGTAGGTTTACTTGAATTATGAATTTTCGTTCCCAATTGTGGTCGCGAACATAATTTTTCCATAAAAGGCAACAGATTTTTACATATTTAATTCTTTCCATTGTGACGGAAGATAGAAGGTATTTCAGAATATGTGACACTTTGCGGATAAAGCAAATATGTATAGAGGGATAGGGATCATTGACCCTCGTCGCCGCCCGACTTTCTGTCTTCCAAGAAATCCGACAAATGTCGAATTATCGGTCATAAATAGATCATTGACAGACTATTAGGTAAATTTGTTACACTTGACTTGTGTATCATAACACAGACGCAATTTGAAATAAATGTCACAGTTTGTCTTCGCTGTTCTTTCGCTTGCCCATTACTTACTTTAATGGGTATTGATCTTGGAACGGCGTGATTTTATTTTATATTTCCTTTTGAAGCTCTGAAATGTTTCGAATTATGTTTCCTACAGGTCGTTTGCAACAAACACCTACTTATTAGGAGCATATTTACCTAACGAATATTCAATCAATTAGTAAATCGTGCTTGGTTGTAACCCTCTCTTTAATCTTAAATTAAGTTAATTCTTTACAAGTAACCACATAGGCTGGTTGGATGCGACATATCTGTTAAAATATGATCTTGCATTTATTTTAGTTAATTAATTCTAGGTACCTATTACCTACTTCATGGATAATTGTACCGCTTGCGTGCTGTTTTTTGTTAGATCCACATTGTTAGTTAGATCCACTCTTCTCGTAAAAATGTCTCGTAAAATGTAAAAACGGTGTAATTAGACTTCGTTGATTGTCTTTTTATATTTTTACGGCTCTTTGTCCCATGGTTTATTTCAATAATACGAGTTTATAATGAGACCATAAAACTCTCTTGTAGTTATTTCTTAATTATGAGATCATTATTTCTTGAATGCGATGTATTTTACTTAAACTCTCGAAAATCCCATAAGTTGTCATCGTCGTCCTTGTAATCATGACTGTTTCGTCAATAAGTAAAATTTAATTTAGTATGGCGTAAAAGAGCCAGCACTAAGAAACACTGCAAATGCTTTTACAGTACATATGGGGCTACTTTTCCGCACTAGTGCGTAAAATAGCACTTTTCGTGCGTATGTCGAAACTTTAAAGTGCCATATGTACTGTAAAACGTTGTTCGATACACGTGCGAATAGGTAATTCGCAACTCGTGTCGATTTAAAACACTCCCTTCGGTCGTGTTTTAATTTATCGCCACTCGTTTCGAATTTCCTCTTTTTCGCACTTGTATCGAAAATAACTTTTTTTTTTTTTTCAAAATTATAAAGCATCTAATGTATAACATCGATTCAGCGCCAATCGCCTTCCGTTACCAATATCCCATAGGCCCAGAACAATTGAAAAAAATCTGAAAAACTCTTTGGCAGCCGCTTTCAAACGTACATTTGCCAAGAAAGTCGTAATACTTGACAAGTTGTTGTGAAGTTTCCTCGATGTTACTGCCAACTGATCGCCCGCGGAGAAATAGCGCGGGTGTGACGCAAATGGTAACAATTACAAATGTTGTTTCCAAAAATGCTTTCGTATGATTTCCTAAGTTCACATGACAACAGACATCCCCTTTAAGTTATAAATCCCCTATATAATTATAGTTATAGTTACGTTAATTATAGGTATATTTTGCAATATTTACATAGAGTAGATACTAAAAAAACTGACAGTTAATCCGCTTTGTAGTGATGGATAATGTCATTTTGCAACGTTCTGATTTCGACAGTGATGTGTGTGATTCAAAGATATGTGCTGCGCCTTCTCAAACGCCTGCTGAATCACGGCGCGTATTTAGCGTCGGCTCTATTTGCTCACTAGTTCACTACATTGTTTAGAGGTGATGCGATGGGATGATACACCGGAAAACCTTATTGTCACTGCATAAACAATACCATGCATACCATGGCATAAATTAATTAGGTTTACGCACGCTAATCCTTTATGATCTAATGTTAAGATGTAATTGTTTAATATCTACATGAATAATGATTCTTCTTGAGTTGCCAAGTACAATAATCAAACACACTGTGTAAAGGATGACTCGCGTTAGAACGGCCCGGGTCCGAGACGGGGCATCCGACACTTTGTTTTCTGCAGAAAGCATCACGTGATCTCAGGTCCCAGACCGTTCTAGCGTGAGTCATCCTTTATACCGCGGTCCATTAGAATAGTATATATTAGCGCTCATACATCAGGACGATATTTTATCAACTTATTTTTTTATTACATACCTACATATAAATATTATAATTAGGTAGGTACATTAATTACGTATGTCTAAGTAATGATTTGTTAAGCTAATTTGGGCACCCCGTTTGCACGACTGTCAAAACAGTAGGTACATTATTAAAATAAAAGTCGGGAAATAAGGGATTGCCGGGGCCGGGCAAAAGCGTTTGGTAATATGAGACCGGCAATCCCACTTTCATAAACACACGGGCAATATTGCATGTTTAAGAAAATTGAAAATGTCCTTGCCTGAAGCGCCCTTACATGGCGCTTAGTACATTCCACGAACTACTATTGATTTCGCACAATTTCTCATTCCCGGTCTTTCTGCGTATCTGTCAACGGCGTCTCGTTGCAAGCTTCATCGCGCGGCCGCAGCTCAAGTGCAACGATCCTTTGTTCCCAGTCTTGCCGCCTCCGTATCGGCGCGTGACAGGAATACAGCTTTAAATACCAAGGCTAATACCATTTTCCTTTTCCCTGTACATATCGGGTGCTGGCTAAAACAAATTAGACGAATACTTAAATTGACGCTTTGAAACATTATTAGGTATTCATAATTTATGCAACCACTAATATTATAATTTTACGATTTGAAAGTTAGGACTAGTTATGTGTAGCTACCCACGTGCCTTTTTTGTATTATGCATTAATAAATAGGTACTTATGTATAGACCATTCAAATTGTGTGTGGGAGTAGAGATGCGTGTTTACGGGACCGGTATCTATTTCTATTGGTAGGTACCTAATTGATATCTATACAGATGACAAACGGAACCTCTGGTTACATTTCGTAATTTTTGTTGTCCGTGCCTCCCACATTGTGCATTGTTTCCATCGTTAGGTAGGTATGCATAACTTCTGTGGTTTTTAAGTAGTTTTCGTCCAGTACCACATCGGTTTCTCGTTCCATGCAGACATCCTCAATTGGGTAAAAAAAAATACATGACTAGTGGGTCAGGTCATCAACTCATCACGGATCTGAAAATAAGATATATATATATATATATTGAAAAAAAAATCGAGGGATCCCTTCAAATATTATAGCCAAACTCGTGCATTCGCTCACGGAAAGTACTATATTAAGGTGTAGTGGAACTGCTGATGAAGACCATAAAATGATAGCATGTTAGACTGTTTTGGGAAGTTGGTTCTTTGTTTGTTAAAAACTATTTTATAATAAAAAAAATATCCAATGCAATCCTTATTATTGATCCAACGCTTTTATCGTGATAACAGACCGAAGGATAACACAATCTAGTTTTACAAGTAATATTCAAGTTTTAATAAGGAGTATGGATTGTTTACTGAAATTACTAACAGTAAGTAATATATGTACACTCATAGATTAAGTGAAGTGGCACTGCGAAATGTGAACGCTTAATAAATATTTATTCCGTTTGGAATGGAAATGCTACACCTGTGCAGTGTTTGGAACGTTTCCAAATTTATACCTACAGTTAAATAAACTATTTTGACTTGTTCTTACAGTATGTATAAACAACAATAGGGAGACCTACTGTATAGACTAAACTTGAGCAATGTTTTAACATCTAGAAACAGCATTTGATCGTATCACTCATTTGGTGAAGTTATGCTATAATACATACATAACATACACAGATATGTATGACGAAAATATATTATAACCTGAAGGGAACAACAATCAGTTTTTTATTGGCAACTTGTACGAGTTCCTGATCAAAATAGGATTATGAAGAAGAAAATATATCGTTTTAGTTTTCCGTGGATTTTGCACTACGAGTACCCACCTACGCCACTGTCTCTATGCGTTGTCTACATTACAAACAGGTTTCTTATCCTCGTTTGCGTTTAATAGCTCAGCCAATGATAATCACTTGCTTAATCTCACTAACTAGTATCGGGCAAACTTTACAAAGCGCAATCCTTACCTAACTAGACTATCGCAAAATAACCTTAAATATTATTTCAGAAGTTGGTTGCAATTTTTTTTTACATTGCTACGTTTTTTTGTAATAAACCTGTGTCTTAATATGACATAGGATTTGTTATAATTCCACCACGAGGAAGTTGTCAGTTTATGCTATCCTAATGAACTTTACTGCCCCTTATGATATTTACAATTGTAGGTAGTGTATGCTCAGTCAGCCTCATAAATCAAGTCAAGTGTATTGTGATTACATAATAGAGCCGTATATAGTCGATTGTGTCACAACCGTCAAACTTTAATGATAACTGATAAGTCATAGGTAATATCACATTAAAAGCGATGAGCATGTTTCTATCGTTACATATATGAATAATTTTCAACTTATCTAACATTAAAGCACAACAATTGTATATCTTTAAAAAACCCCTTTCATTTTTATTCAGTTAATATGTAATGGGAACTCGACCGCTAGAATGTCAGAATAATAACGGGTTGTTTCATCCGGGGACCCGCTATTTGCATAAGACGGAAAGAAAAAGATTTTCTTGTCAACTAGATAAAATGTAAAGGCCTCAACGCTGAATAATAAGGCATTTTTATATTCATCGATAATAACATGTCAATCAAGTGCTTCCGGCACGAAGTCAAGGTTGGAACAGAGGTTAGCGGCAGTGTGCCTTATCCATAAATTAATATATCGATAGTCAGAAGATGGCAGACACGTCCGGCAGGCCGACAGGCAACCCTCAGCCCGAAACGACTGTCACGTCATATTATCGGGGAGGGAAGCCCTCCACTGGCCATTATAGGCGCGTCAAATCGATGTGACTGATGTACCGCCCTTTGTTCATCATGTTACTAGACAGGCTAATCTATCACAAGCTTGTTTAGAAGTGGACAGGTTTGTCCAAGTGCTCATACACAAGTTAAGCATACTTAGTACCATATCTTTATGACTTAAGAACTTAGGTTCGATCAATGCAATAGAATTACAAATTGAAGGTTAGCCATCACTTTCGTTTTGAAAATATACTTAGTGTCGTTTTTTTTTTCATAAACATGGAATGGAAATAGAAGTTGTTGTATGCCAAAGATAGATAAATACTGAGGGCACTGAGGCTCATAGTTTCCATACTCGTGTACCTACTGTTACGTTACGTCCATCTGCGACGCATATGGCCCTCAAGGTAAAGTGAGTAAACCCGAGCGACTCTATCTCTGGCTATCTGCCATATCTCAAAAATGTGACTGGTTCGACCAAATCGGGTATTGAAATAGATTCGACTAGACACCGTATTTGTGACGTTCTCCGAAATGGTACAGATATATGCTCTTATTAGTAGGTATTATTAAATAAAACATGTTATTGTTATGAGATCAATGTTGACAACACCATATTTAATTGTAATATAAAATTGCCGTAATAAGTGCACCCACTAATTGAATGAACTAAAAGCTTCATTAAAATGCAATTAACCAACCAATGTTGACATTCCATGCATGTGTCACAGTTGGGTAAGTGGGTGTAGAAAACCAATTTGAGTTGTATTTCTTTGCCCTACCAAAACACCTGGAAAACCTTTAGGTATGTTTGTGACCGACGTTTCAAAAAAACAGTCATTTTATTGTCAGTGTGTAACCTGAAAACGTCGACTATCGATAAAAATAGCAGACACTCATACAATATTCATTACAACTACATGTACGTTTTCCGTGTTTACGTTAAAGCTAATGTAATGTAATGTGTTTCAAAATATAAAAGTACATAGTTCTTTGATCTAGTAGTTCGACTACCGGCTGTAGTACAAAATATTGGGTCACTCCACGGTCACTCGATCAGTGGCGGAATGTCAAACTAATTCTGCATACTTTTCTTAGGATTAGTTGCTCAATTTTCTTAAAATATATAAACCAATCGCGATCAAGTTCTACAGACACCTCACCAATGCTACACACTGATTTAGTCATCTTGTGGTGGACGCATGAATATAATAGGTATGTGTTGAAAACTACTTCATTTTCAGCAGTAGGTACTTTAGTTAGATACTGCGATGAATGGTATATAATTATAAAAATATAAAGATTATGTAGTCTTGTTTTTTATTGTTCTATCCCAAAACATACTTAAAAATGTTATAGGTACTGGACCCCCACATAAGTGACATAACCGACCGCCACCGCAAATAAGAATTTCACGATTTCCCTCAATATATTGCGCAAGGAATTCTTTAGTTAGGATTTGGAACACAAAGGAAGTTTCACTGTAATACGAACCGAATTAGCTCCTTATACCTTTTTTTAGACATATTTATTTCAACCTCACGATTCATATCAAAACACCCACCTAAACTGAAAGATGCTTACAATCGAAGATCAGACAGTAGAGACGATAATATGTACTATAACTGTTTTCTACAAATTGTTTCATGCCAACACGTCACAAAGGTAAATTTTCCACGGCGAGTTAATAATATTAACAAATGGCTGTTGTTTCCATGACAGGTCAGTAAGCCTGGTTTCAGAATCTTATTATTCTAATGTAATTACCTTTCCGTGGACGGCTTGTGTGGTCGCCTAAAGGGTGCGGTGGGTGACGTCACGGGGTCGGTGTTGCCTCGGTGATCCGGTTAGTCTAAACGGATATTCCGCTGATAGGATTGTCTGACTGTCTGACTGCTGTCTGGGTGCATTTGGTGTACTTTGCAGCCGTAACGGCACACGAGGGAAGCACAGTTTCTAATGCATACAACAAAGAGTTTATCTAATCTCTATTTTAAATGATTGAGGTAGGTAGGTATCAAGTATCAACCCCGTTCTTAAATTTATTCTCGTAAAACAACTACTTAAAACTTAAATTCTTGTTGGAATATAGCTTAAAATGAAATGTAAACGATGTAGTTTAACGAAGCATACAATGAAGTTAAAGTTTTATGCCCCAGAAACTAGAGGTAAAGTTGAATTATAAAACTAAACACGCCTACGAAAAGTTCACTAACTATGAGTTCTGTTTTTAAATGTTCCTCTTGCGTCAATAGCAACTGGCAGGTATAAGTTTAATTACATTTACATACCTAATGCCGCACGTAGGCAAATCTTTTATATGTACGCCTCGCTATTCGACAATCAAGCTGATGGTGGAACAATTTAATATGCCACGCAAATAGCGTAGTTCTCTTGGTCTTTCTACTCACTTATGAATATATCTCAGAATAACTGGTGGGAATCAACGAACTCATATTACGTAAATGAGTTTTTGCGTGTCTCCGCGCAATTGTTGTTGCTCGGTCAATTATGAACAGTTTTTTCGGCGATACCTAACTGCCTACTGTTAGAGAGTTGCTCGCAATAAGCAATTCAAAATTTAGATACATCACACGCGTCACGTCATATGATAATTCCGATAGAAGACCAACTGCTTGTTACAATGTCATTTCCACCATTTTGCTAAATTGGAAACTATTTGCGGCATGCTGTTCGTTTTGATATCTTCGATACGTTTTGTTTTGTCCGACGCTTTTTCCATTCGTATTTTTAATTTAACACCAAAATGAGCATTAGCTCACCTGTTATATTTTAGCGTCCCGTCATACAGTATTAAAAAATAGTTGACGTCTATTTTTTCATTTACTTATATAATTACCTCTAGCTTACCCGCCCCGATTATGTTTGACACTACGCCACCAATATAGGTAGGTACAGACTCTATAAAGTAATCATGTGCACGTAAATTTGAAGCTTGTTCCGGCGGCTTGAGTAACATATTACAAAGGCTACCTGTGCGCAAACTTTATCGAGCTTACTACACAACAATTTGATTAAACATAGCGTAGTCCTTTGAAGAAAATAATGCTTACGTACGTTAATATTAGTGTATCATCACGCCACGGCTTCGGCAATGCTGGAATCTTTTCATTGCGGATTATATACGAAACCACTTTGGCGCCTGCAACCTGGACATAAGAGGATTATAATATAGCTTTTCACAACATTGACGTATCGTGAACCGACTGAAACAGAATTATGCTTTTATGTTGCGGTACACGATTGAAATACGCGCCAAAGGTTTGTAACGACGTTTCGTGTTTATAGAGAACAAAGATGACGGGCGCGGGATGCCTATTGTTAATAACTCTCCTGTTAATGTTGGAGAGTAAAAAGGATCAAAGAGGCTAAACAATGGAGGTGCCTGATTGTAAGAATTGCAAAAGCTATTCGCGATTGTACAAACTGTATGAAAGCCAAAGGTCAGGTGTGTTGTCAAGCAACAAAGGAGGGCTGGGACTGCGAATTTGAACCTTATTCGACTTTGTATAACAGCCATTCTTTGTCATTAAATTACCAAGCTGTCCGCTCTGATCCGCGTATTTTAATAGCACGGCTACAGATGAAAGAATTTTGCCTAACCGTTATAAATGATACCGTAATAAATTGGGACGTCTTTGCCGTCGTTGGTAGCAACTGCTAAAAGTTGGAAGTTTTTATCTGCGAAGAAAAGGCATTTCCCCTTCAGCTTATTATTGTTTCCCGTTTCCATAGGATGGATTTATTGTGTAAGTCAAAATTACGAAGTCATTTTTTAAAAGTAAAACCATTAGGCATTAACCAAATCACATATATCCTGAGGAATCTTCGCCTTAAAGTTGGAACACTGACATTAGCTCCCTGGCAATCGCGTCGCGCGACAAATCAAACTGTTTGTTATATGAAGCTATGTTTGTTGCAGTATATTGTTTGCGGACATCGTGGGCTTCACGGTACTCGCATCGCAGTGCAGCGCGCAGGAGCTCGTGCGGCTGCTGAACGAACTTTTCGGCCGGTTCGACCAGCTCGCCAGCGTAAGTTACCAACTACGTTATTTGCTCAACTGGCGAGATGAAAACGTGGAGAATAAAAAATTATTCAACTCTCCATTTACCCATCGCTCCCGCTAATGACATTATAGTATGAATTTGTTGACCGCTAATGACATTCTAGTATGATTAAGCATTATTTGAAAATTATAAGTCTTACTTCTAAAGATCTTGGAAATTCATAAAATATACTAGCGCTGGTGTTAACACCGCGAATCCATCAGGAAATCGAATTAAATCGAACGCAGCATCCATCAGAAAAATTAAATCGGGTTCGAGAAATAATATCAAGGTTCACACTTTCGAATACCCGTGTACAGAATAGCATTGAATTACTTCAGAAATACCAGCTGCCGGAAATATGAAAATCCAATCATTACAACAAGAGAGCATTCGAGAGGTACCGCGTCGGCTCATGAATTTTGTACGGCGAATACATTGTAGGCGCCTTCGTAAATAACGTACAAGTTTTGATTGGCTGATGGCGTGTTGCCCCATAAATATTTCTGTTTTAAACCGAATGCATGAGTTCCACAATTTTACGTTTACGTGTGTTATCAAAATAAATCGAGTTTTAATCATGTTGGTAAAACATATATGTAGGTACCTACGTGGCTCGTATTATTTAGTCCTTTTTACGATATATACCTAGGCGGTACGACCGTTCACGGGCACGACATTTCAAGGGATGATTAAAAATACATTTAAATTACGCAATCGTAAGCACGCCAGACGCGAATGAAGTCGAGGGACGAGCCTGTTAGATTTATATGTCCTTTTAGGCTTTTTAAAGCTTAAATGAGGAGGGTAACATTTTGTCATACTATCCTATCCATGGAAATAGCTTAAACTTAGTTCTGATCTTATACTTCAACTTTTAGCCAGACCTGTACTTACATCACAAAAGTAACATCCTTTTGCTGCGTGAAAGCGAATAAAAATACAACATTATTATAGGACGATACATGTAAAAGTAAATAACAATGAAGCATGATTCCGCTAACCTCGTTACTTGGCAAAGTTTTCCGCTCTAGTGGTCAGAGGATAGACAGGACACGGTTTAGTTTCCCGAGAGAGTGGTAATGCTGCCTCCGGGGACTATTTATCACGGAGCTAGTCTCTACAGCGAAATTAGAACTGTGTTAACGTACAGGCTGTCTGCTATGGCAAGTTACATGATACATAATAGAAGAGTGTGTCTAAACTCTAAAGCGAAAACATTCATAAGGGACATTCCGCCAGGATAACAATTTGCGTCGGGGACGTGTTGCGTATGGCAGCTTAAATCAGTAGGTACAATATTATTACTCGTATGCCAAATATCGACTTCTTAGGAAGCATCACGTAACCTAGACTATTGGTGGAATGCCCCAAAAGTGGTGTACCTATTAAATGTTTATTTCATTGTTAAATATGTTAAAATGAAATTACACATGAAACAAAAAATACTGACAATAAAAATTACTTGCATTTTCGAAACGCATTTGCATATTAATTGTCAGGTGCATTGCTGCAGCTAACGAGAAGTTATAATTTACAATATTACTTACATTGATCACAATTCGCAATTTGAGCAACCAAATTCTGCGTGTTCGTTTACGGTCCTGACCTGATGACCTATTGAATGGCATTGTTTCAAATCAACATAATGTTCTACGTGTATTGTATTGTTTACGGTACAACAGTTGTTACTAGTTAGGTAGTGTTAAAAAATATTTGTGCTGCGAACACTACTTTCGTATTTTAGAAGTGTAACTTTAAACAACACTAAAGCAACAGGTCTATAATAAATTCGGAAAAACTGACTTTAACTAAATCGCATAGACAATTAGTTAATAGCTCCAAACTAAATTCCAGCGTCACATAAACTAGCGGCTTGTCTGATTTCCATCATTTTATTTGTTATGTGAAGACAACTTTCATCAGACGAATGGACTCCTCGCCTACAGTTTGTTGTAATTGTACTAACGTGTCAGTTTTAACTTTTAACTATCTCAATTATACTTATGCAACAATTGCAAAGTGAGCAATTTGCAGAGCGTTAACGCGCCGCGACATAATTTGTGTCGACAGCCAGACATTTAAGTATGACGTTTTATGTTTCTGTCCTCTACTAAATCCGTTAGTATTTACCTTGTTACACCCTGAAATACGTTGCCCGACATATGGCTAATGTGGCGAAGATCGGAAGATTTTTATACCCAGTTACACAAAGTTTGCATGTTATGTTGTATTGTTAATTTTTGTTTCAGGACAACCACTGCCTCCGCATCAAGATCCTGGGCGACTGCTACTACTGCGTATCCGGGCTGCCCGAGCCGCGCTCCGACCACGCGCGCTGCACCGTCGAGATGGGGCTTGACATGATCGACGCTATCGCGTAAGAACCTTATTTCGCACTAGTATGGTTTTAGGATGACCACTGCCTCTGCGTCAAGATCCTGGGTGACTGCTACTACTGCGTGTCTTGTCCACTCGCGTTGCATCCTCTTGATAGGGCACGACGTGATCGACGCGATCGCTTAAGAAACTTTTTATTTCGTGCGAGTATGGTTTTAGGACGACCACTGCCTGCACATTAAAATCCTGGGCGACTAATACTACAAGGTACGTGTTGTGACCTCTCACACTGCACCGTCGAGATAGGGCTCGACATTATCGACGCTATCGCTTAATCTAACATCCTTATTTCGCACGAGTAAGGTTTTAGAACAACCACTATCTCCGCATCAAGATTCTGGGGGACTGATACTATTACGTGTCTTGGCCACTAGCGCTGCACCATCGAGATGGGCCTCGACATGATCTTTTATATTTTTGATTTGTTTCTAAGTATTTTTGTTGAATTTTTCAGCTAAAATTATTGAGAAATTGAGTACATATTTAGATTACGCTTACGTGTTCTCAAGATGTCACTTTTACGTCTGATTGAAAATGAACGTACAAATTAAAATTATATTCCTCTTACATGGGATCCATAAAAATTAAACAGGCGGTATCGACGTAAACGAATATTTATGAACCTGTCAGACGGACGTCAAGTGCAGGAGCGGATGGCAGTGACGACAATAAACTACAGCCTATAGGTATACTTTACTGCGCGCTCACAAAGGCTAGCTTGATTGCGATTTCGCCTTTTCGTATACAATAAACTCAATAAAGTCCCCGTACCCCGCCAATCCCTTACAACTTTTGATGTCGGTCCGGAAGATATGCTAATTTTTCGCAAACTAAAAGGATACGTGCGAAAATGTGTGTTATTGTTGTTTGAATGTGTACCTACTATTAACATATAGGTACGGATAAATGTTGTAGTAATCAGCCTCAAACTAATGTATGTGCGTATTAGTGCGTTTTACCTACCGCAAAATCATTAAAAACATAACATTACGACTATTTAATTGACACGTTACGATATCCAATCAGATTTCTCTAGGTCAAATCTTCTGGGGCTTTTATAAATAATCAGCAGGGCACGGTTGAAAGCGGTGCAACGGGCTGGAGCTCGCTCGTGCGTCTTCATCAAAGGAGCTAAATATACCAGACCAGGGTGGTCTGAACCGCTGAAGGTTAATAGGCCACCAAGCCCACTGCGTCGTTAAAACTACTTCGTGTTCTAAATATTTTGATATCATTTAACACATTTAAACAGTCGTTAAAATGCAATAAATTTAATAGTCACACTTATTTCTGAATAGGGTTGTTTCTTGTAATTAAATGAAATTGTTTCATGAAATGAAATGTTTATATAATATTTATTTAAAACTTTTGCGTCTTGAACACATATTAACTCACAATATCTGGGTGACCGAGCTTCGCTCGGAAAACATATAATAACTCGGAAATGCGCGTTTTCCCAGAGATAAGACCTAGCTAGATCGATTTTTCGCCCCCGAAAACCCCTATATACCAAATTTCATCGAAATCGTTAGAGCCGTTTCCGAGATCCCCGAAATATATATATATATAAATAAATAAACAAGAATTGCTCGTTTAAAGGTATTAGATTTATGGACGGGTCTAATGCGAAATTTATTCAATTACCTTAATTTACCGACGTTTCGACACAGGTTTCACTGGTCCTGGTCGCGGCTAACCGCGGTTAGGTTAATTTCGCGTTAGACCCGTCTATAAATGTGAGTTAATATGAAGTGTTTATTTCAAAATCAACAGAAAAAAAAAACATTACAAGCATAGGTATGGTACCTATACAAAGTAATTGCATACGTAGTAATACATTTTTCATAAATACTAGCTGATTTGACTGGCTAACCTATCCTAACCTAACCTAACCGCGGTTAGGTTAATTTCGCGTTAGACCCGTCTATAAATGTGAATTAATATGAAATGTTTATTTCAAAATCAACAGAAAAAAACATTACAAGCATATGGTACCCAAACAAAGTAATTGCATACGTAGTAATAACTTTTTCATAAATACTAGCTGATTTGACTGGTTAAGTTAAGAGTGGTTAGCATACTCTAGTCTATCGCGGTCTGGCTTTAAATTTATTTCTGCGCTTGGTTAAAGTTTTCCCTTAAAGAGTCAGAAATGTGTCGCATCTGTACGGCTACCATCAGTTTGGCACTGACATAAACGCCATAATTAACTTTCTATACATCTCGCTCGTACTCGCATATTAGTGCGAACGAGATGTATAGAAAGTAAATTACGTTCTCGATAGCGTATATGTCTGTTTTGACACTGTCAGTGACTCATGGTACGGGCTCTGAATGATAAACGGCTGGGTAATTTATAACGTTTTTTATAAATTAGTGCGGTAGGCAACGTAGGCAATCAACACCGGGCGACTGCCGCCGCAAACCTCAGGCGCGGGATGGCATTTCAGACGTCTGTCCGCCTTCTGAAGTGTTATTCTCATCGCTCACTCACAACAAATGTTCAGGAAAACCAGTGATATCCTTCGTTATTTTATTATTTCATGTTCATTATTTTGTCTACTTTGTTTCTTTTTTCGGAAATTTCTGAAATCAGAAGTTGGGTATATGCCTTTTCTTATAGGTTGTCACAGATTCCATTAATCGTCAGCGTCCGCTCGCGCAACCAATGGGAACACTTTTTCCACATTCCACACCCTTGTTTACTCAAATACTTCCACCGTCAACATAGATTCGTACTCCAGCCCACGCATTCATATAATAAAGACATTATTTATTGCGAGTTGTTTCTGCAGGTCGGCTGTAAATCTAAATTTATAGCCACTGACTTCCAACAAGGTTAAAGTGATGGTCATTTCGTTAGCAGGCGTTTGAAGAAATTGCTTCTAAATTATGTTTTTTTATTAGTGCAGTTTGAAGATACAAAGCTTTTTGTGTCAGTTTAGTTAGAGTCTAGAATTTGAGTATTGTCAATGGAGCGATACGACGAAATTGCTCGTAATTCAGTTACACAAAAGTTAAAGTACCTACCGGCATTCTTAATTAATTTCTGTAAACAAATGACGTAAGGCATTAGATACGTGTCCATAATGTACTTATGTAATTTATGCTAACTTGTTTACTTTAGATGGAAGTTAATCTAATGTAGTCATCACATAAATAACCTTGGTTCCAAAACTTTCATTAACGTGGAGCATGGGGTGAACTGTGTAAGCCTATGCTTATCTGACTTACCTACCTTTTGTTGTTTAGACAAAGGTTTAAAACTCTTTATAACGAACTAGCGACCCGCCCCGGCTTCGCACGGGTTGACAACTTACTTATACATAAACCTTCCTCTTGAATCACTCTATTTATTTAAAAAAAACCGCATCAAAATCCATTGCGTAGTTTTAAAGACCTAAGCATACATACAGACAGACAGACAGACAGCGGGAAGCGACTTCGTTTTATACTATGTAGTGAAGTGATTTGCAGCCTCATCTGTTATTTGGTTCAGTTTACCCCGTGATTCGATAACGTAGGACCACTAGGACCTAAACCTTTGACCCCCCTTTGTTTGTTTTTGTTCTTCATTCATGACCAATATCATTGCTAGGTACACCACCTACCTGTACCTAGTATTGAGCGCCGAGGAGGTTTAAATTCACGACCATCCGTGGTTTGTGTTTATTTACATGCTAAATAGCGGTTCGAAAAACTCTAAAATTGCGGTTCGGAAATCGACTTTGATTACAATCTGTTAATTGAATTACAAACATATTTATAATTGTTTGTGTTTAAACTATCATCTATGTTTTTTTTAAACAATAAACACTTTGCTCTTGACCCGAATTGTATCCTTAAAATAATGCAGTGAGTAAGTTCGGCGCATCACCCAATGAGTATAATACTGGGATGTTCCCAGTGTATCGCTAACCAGGCAAACGAGCTTCAATTAACTCTGCCAGTTGTTCACAAAAGGCATATAAATAGATTAGTGGCGTCAACATATGTCCGCTCCAAGCTTTAGTCACAGAGGACTGGGCTAACAGAGCAACATCTTCGTTAAATCGCAACAAGTAGACGAGCGTTTTCCAAAAAAAGTGTACATGTCAATCATGTCTTCAAAATATTGACTTCTTGGGCTCATTTTACTCAGAATCATTTGTACATTCACGCCTCATACATGAAAAAATGTGTCCCAAAGTTTTGTATGAAAAATTTTTTTTCCAGTGCGTCACGTTCATACAAATAAAAAAAAAATCATACAAGAATGTGACGATCAGGAAAGGAAATTTTTGGACACATTTTTAGGGTTCCGTAGCCAAATGGCAAAAAACGGAACCCTTATAGATTCGTCATGTCTGTCTGTCTGTCTGTCTGTCCGTCTGTCTGTCCGTCTGTCTGTCCGTCTGTCTGTCCGTCCGTATGTCACAGCCACTTTTCTCCGAAACTATAAGAACTATACTGTTGAAACTTGGTAAGTAGATGTATTCTGTGAACCGCATTAAGATTTTCACACAAAAATAGAAAAAAAACAATTAATTTTTGGGGTTCCCCATACTTCGAACTGAAACTCAAAATTTTTTTTTTCATCAAACCCATACGTGTGGGGTATCTATGGATAGGTCTTCAAAAATGATATTGAGGTTCCTAATATCATTTTTTTCTAAACTGAATAGTTTGCGCGAGAGACACTTCCAAAGTGGTAAAATGTGTCCCCCCCCCCTAACTTCTAAAATAAGAGAATGATAAAACTAAAAAAAATATATGATGTACATTACCATGTAAACTTCCACCGAAAATTGGTTTGAACGAGATCTAGTAAGTAGTTTTTTTTTATACGTCATAAATCGCCTAAATACGGAACCCTTCATGGGCGAGTCCGACTCGCACTTGGCCGCTTTTTTATGTATGAGGCGTGAATGTACAAATGATTCTGAGTAAAATGAGCCCGAGAAGTCAATATTTTGAAGACATGAATGAAATGTACACTTTTTTTGGAAAACGCTCAGACGAGCTAAGTTCCTGTACGTAATAAACCCCTGACAAGTCACGTGAATGACCAGTTTATATAGATGACATGCAGCTAGTATGCGAATATACCTAACCGATATGTATGTAGTAATAACTACAGGTACAAAGGGCCTAGCCGAGATACAATCGTACATCGACAAACGCCAAACGAATAGGAAAATGTATCGGGATGACAGATGCTACAAATAATCACGTGAATATATCCATACATTATTTAACCTTTTCGCAGCCATAGACTTGATATAAAGTCAGTACATTTCGTCCCCCACACCCCACAGGCCACGACTTGATATGTTAAACGGGTTATCTACGTGTTATTTTTGACATGGCGTTGGTGACATTTTATTACTTCATTGACGTGGCGGCTAAAAGTCAAGTTTCTCTGCCAATTCAGCCCTCTGTACTACCGTGTTACTTATTGAGACGATATATTACATTAGGCCGATACGAACTGAAATAGCAAACATACGGGTGCAATAACGTGCATGCGGCATCCGGCAAACAATGTCGAGGCCGAGGATTACGGGCTCGGGCCCACGAAGCCCCACTCGCAAGGATTATGAAGTAATCCCGATTACAATTCACGTAACGATACTTAATAATAGCCGTTTAATTAAATATCCAATTATCCTTCTTATATTTAACAAGGCCATATGGAGGTAGTCCTTAGAGTCCACTTTTCTTTAAATTTGATTAACATTTAACATGTAAGTACCTACAGGCAAAAAACATCGTTATTTTAAGTTACGCTCCACAAGAAATGATTCTTGGTGGAACTTTGAGCAATTCAGATGTGCAAGTTCACTAGAAAAGCAGGAAGTTTTCATAAGCTCGTGAGACTTTTATTTAAGTCATGCAAAACGCCATTGTTGCTGCAAATATGCGATGAAAACTTTACATAAGGGGTGATTTTTAGTATGTATATTAAAATTAGGTCCCTGTTTTATCGCCCGATAAATCGAATGTCAGAACTGAAAAAGACGATTCATTGTTCGCTCGGAAAAGCCACTGGACGGAGTTGGAAAAACTAGGACTCTGTGATAGATACCGTGCATTTAGTTGTACTACGTTCGTATAGTTTCCTATAATAATTCTCTTAAATAAATGCCGTACTTGAAATTTAGTGCTGGCAGGAATTCGTTTACGTCAGCGGCAGTACCGCTTCCGTTCGTGAGAATTCCTGCTTCCAGGATAATTTACGTTTTGCTTACGATTATATTTAATATGCTACAATGTTGCTAAACTCCCATTTATATAGGCGTTTACAATTCATGGCCTGTTTTAAGCTAACATGGTAATTTTACACTATAAATATTTCCTATGGGAAACGGGGTATTCACGAACTGAAAAGAGTCTATTTCGGCTGTAAATGCGTGAATTGATGATACTGTAAGCAATGTGTGTCGTCAACGTCATCGAGTTCCGAGTGAGAATGCGGACTATACCTACTAGTAGCAGTGACACTGTGTAAAGCAAGCGAACTCGAACAAGAGTAGATCGCTATTATGGCGTGTAGACCACAATTAAACTCGTACCACGTCCGTTACTCCTTGAAGATGGCATGTGCAACTATGTCGAAAAGACAGGAACTCATAAAAAGAAATATACCTATATATATACATGGTAAATACCACGTTTTCAATAGTATTTATAGTCCATGGCTTTTAGTTTTAAAATATGAAATAGATCGATTTACACTCAAACGGAACAATGTTAGTGTTATGTGTGTGTATAATCATAACTTATGATTATGAGCCCTAGGCGACAAATACTATGAGCATAGAAAACTATTAAATAACTTGTAGAACAAATATTCGTTCCTTCGTGAACTAACAAGGTAACAAGTTTCTAAGGGAGGGTCACTACCGACCCGGCTAAAGTGGCACTTTATTGTTTCAAATAATGTAGATCAGTGTGTAAACAAGTTTTCGTTTCGTCCCAAGAGCAAGTGATCCGGGTAATTCATACCTATTCAGGGGGTGGCGCCGTATTTGGCATGTGTCGGAGAACGAGAGGAGGGCCGGAGGTCGCGCGAAAAGGCAACCTAATATGCCCGATATTCAGCGTTTGTGATGTACTTCCGCTTCCACTCATTACATTAAAACACAAATTTCCGGCGCAGAAATAGCGCAACCTTATCTGTCTCCAAGATTTTCTTCCATAAAGCTGAAGCGAAAAAGGGGTTCAGTAATTGACTTCCGTTAAATCCCTGTTAAGCCGAAACATCTGTTTCCCGGCTCAACTTTGCAAGCTTTTCGTCGCAGTTATAATTATGAGTCATAATTTATGACAAAGCGAAATTAACATATCCTAATTGTGTTAGGCGGCCTCGGTGCGGATCGGCTCTTGTCGGCCTACGTCAATTTAGGATTATAATTCAATTTAGTTCGGCACATCACATCAGTCCGTTTACCTACTGGATACAAATTACGTATAAATCGTAGTCGTTTACCTACTTAAGCCCTATTTGGCGAGCCAATTACTCACTCAGCATAGTATTTTGTTTTACACTTAACGGGATGTTTATTTTATTGGTCTCATTACACATATTATAGTAATTGATGTCGCTGCATACTTTTAAAATAGTTTACCTTTTAAGGTTGAACTTGGTAACCGATCTTCCAATACAGATTTGTAGCTTGAAGTCTGGAGTTTGTAGACAGAGATATTTTATTAAGTAATCTCAGTTTGTATTGGGTTAGAAGACAGTTCGACGCTTGGATATTGGATTCCGGTACTCTATACATATTTATACATAAAACCGAGCTTCAACAGTAACTTGGTTTGTTTTCACAGTCCATATATATAGTATTTTGCAACCTCAAACAAATACTTAAAACTTCTAAAATTCTACAAATTAGGAGTGATTGTTTGTCTGTAGCGATATGATGACAATTAAGTTTGCAGGGGTCCGGATAACGGATAACCCATATTTGCTCGAGTTTCCTTTCAGTTAGCATGGCTTTGGCTGTGCTCTTGACAGGGAGCCACTGGAGCGGAATACGGCTGTCTATACTCGTAGGGTAATAATTCTTGTTGACCTACTTTTACTACATTCCAACACAATGCCCAATTAGATCATTTCCACAATAAACCTACTCCACAATTTTATCGTTTACCGATTCCTGAAGTGACGCTTTCAAAATAAATGCGGCTTTTGGTATCCATTTCATAGACAATTTGTTTCGTTAAGGAGTAATAATTTTTGGCAATTAAAGCTAAAGGAGAATTAAAGCTAGTTCAGTCGAGGCTCTTCATTCGGTCCTGCGAATCTGCCGTCGTCTGCTAATGAAAAATTATGCGCGTCGAGTCTGCGACTTGATTAATTTATGTTACGTTAATTGCTCATCTACTTAATTAATTTACATGCGTTCATTTAGTAACCTCACACTTATTGCTTGTGTTTTGAAAGCGGTCCCGAGTTAGAACGTTGGAACTGTAGTGGATATAATATAAAATTTGTTTAGGAACAATAAATAAGTACTAAAGGTACTTATACTGCTTCTGAACACCATAAAAGTAATAAGCCATCGTATGTCAGGCATTGTGTCGATTAATAACAGACTTCGCGATGTTACACTTTTCATGAATCAAAACGGTCGTAAAAACGCTATAACCTCGTTTAATTTGTCGCCAGTAAACCCAGTTGTGGCTGTAAAAATACGCAGTTAAATGAACTCCAGCTAATTTATCACGATTCATAAATAAGTGAATATTAACTTTGTTAGATTACCGTGTAATTAATAAGTATCGACCTATTAATAGGCCCGCCAGGAAGTTGTTAGAGTAACCTTGCGACATAAAAAGGGAAGTTATTAGATTAAGTGAAAACAAACACGAAATAATTGAGTAGGCTCTAATCGATGTTTTCGCAAAAAGGTTTGGTATTAGAGAGGCGTAACAAAGCATAAAATAATTTATTTCCTTCTGTCTGGATTATGAAGCTTTCATCCATTAAGCGCGATGACTTTGCTTTTTATCAATATAGCTGTATTCGTTATTTGGTTATTATTTGCGTATTAAAGCTTTGAATATCCAACGGGGTATTTGACGGGAGAATAATTGGTTTCAAGCGTTGTGCTGAAGTATACCGCTACGATCTTCTCGTAAATACATTGAAAGCATAATAAGCATATGATTTTATGAGGTTTCTGGCTTTTGAAGTTATGTCAGCCGTTTAGTCCGTCGACCTTCGATTGGTCATGGCCAGTCTCGAAATGAAATTGATAGTGCTTCCTTTATGTCTTCAGTGTTTATGAACTTTCTTCGATATTAGGTACATAAAACTATAATGGATGAAGTAGCTATTAGCTATACCTAATAGCTGGCATCGTAAATGCGATCATCGTACTGATATCGGCGGCTTTGCCTGGTATTTAGAGAATTAAAGCGATTATTCCGCGTTAACCTGACCGGTCTGAAGATTTGCAGACCAAGCATCTGTTTGAAATGCTCTGATTTATACGCAGGAAATCGCCAGTTGATAGCGCAGTTTGTTTTACTTACGATTTCTTGATTACATTCTTGTAGTTTAGTTTGAAATTGAGTTAAATAGTAGATCAGATCAGATGAGCGAGGAATCAGACAGATGGATGCAGTCCACCCACATTCACTCACATTGAAACATCTAAGTATCTTCTTCGCGCTTATCAAAATGCACGTTGATTTTACAGTGTGTGTTACAAAACAAATATCTAATTTATTTACTATTGGAATAGTAATACTTTTAGTACCTAACTAGTCTAGTAATCTTGAAAACTTTTAATTTTTGAGATATAATTTTCAGGATTGTAAAACAAGGTTTCGTCCTCGAGTTCCTGATTCATTGACCCAAATTGATGTACCTATAGTTCTACGGGAATGTTCCGGGCTCGTCAGTTAAGTTAATTGTATTGCGTGACGTGTCCTTCGCTGCGTCAATAATAGAGTACCTATCGATATATAACCTGTCGATATATAGGTAACCCCATCAACTTGTCACAATAGTTCCACCGAAATAACGCTTCTTTAACAAAATAATCTTTAATAGAAAAAAACCGACTTCTCTAACTACTAGCCTAACCCACTTAACGGTGCTTATACTTTATTTGGTAATATGTATACATTTTATGGTAATCATAGTGGTTGATTTAGTTTAGGTATCATAGTGGTTTTCCGGGTCAAGGTCCGGGTCTGGGTCCGAGTCCGAGTATGGGTCCGAGTCCGGAGTCCGGGGCCCAATCCAAGTCAAATACGAAATTGAAAATCACAAAACGTGTACTATGCGTCGTTGAGGAGTTCTGTTCTGATCATCATCAGCAGTTCCACTTCATCAAATGCCACAGTTTTTAATGTAAATGCTTGATTTTCTGATGAAAATATATAAAATTCTATACGGATGCCTTTAAGATTTGAGAAGTTCCCTCGATTCCTCATGGATACCATGTTCAGAACTCGAGCTTGACAAAATTGTGGCTTAAAAACTTAACTTGCTTAACAAACATAGCGAAGAGGACAAATCGCCAAACGTGAACTATGCGTCGTTGAAGAGTTCTGTTCTGATCATCATCAGCGGTTCCACTTCATCAAATGCGACAGTTTTTAATGAAAATGCTCGATTTTCTGATGAAAATACAAAAATCTCTATACGCATGCCTTTAAGATTGGAGGAGTTCCCTCGATTCCTCGTGGATCCCATCATCAGAACTCGAGCTTGACAAAATTGTGGCTTAAAAACTTAACTTGCTTAACAAACATAACGAAGAGGACAAATCGTCAGACGTGTGCTATGCATCGTTGAAGAGTTCCGTTCTGATCATCATCAGCAATTCCACTTCATCAAATGTAACTTTTTTGAATGTATATGCTTGATTTGTTGATAAAAATACAAAAATCACTATATGTGTGCCTTTAAGATTTGAGGAGTTCCCTCGATTCCTCATGGATCCCATCATCAGAACTGGGTTTTGACAAAAACGGGACCAATCTGTATGCATATACATACAATCAAAAAAATAATTTTCAAAATCGGTCCAGTAATTACGGAGATATGGAGTAACAAACATAAAAAAAAACAAAATTATTATTTTGCTAATCCGCGAAACCACGACCTTGAAGGTGATGTGTAGCTTCTAAAATAATTGATAACTATATACCTAATCTAACTTTGTTTGGAATTATTATAAAGTCTAGTAAAATGATGAGAATAAAAACTTTGATGAGAAAACTTGTTCGTTAGTTGCTTAGTGGTTTTGTATTTCAGTATTTTCAGTTGAAAATGGTCGATCCATGGCAGCTTGGAACTCCAGGGCTGTCTCACGCGTGTGATTGATATTTTTGTAGGAACAGGTCACCCATTTCTTGAAGAACTTTATAATGTCATTTTTTTAAGGTTTTCCGACTGAGTAGGTAATGTAATGGACCCTATAATGGACGTGGAACCGGTAATGGGACATAAAACCACAAATCCTCTAAAATAAGTATCTAAAAGTAGTTTATGAACACTGGCAATATTTTACCATAAATAAGAGTCATAGAGCTGTTTAAGTTTGAATTTTTATTAATTTCGGTTACTTTTTAAGAAATTGGCGTCAACCCAAAAGTTGTCGTGTCACCGAAAAATATAACTAGTAAGAATTCTTAACAACTTCGCTAAGAGAGGTGAGTTCATATATTAAATTGTAATTAATTATAACTTGGTGTAAACTAGAATGTGTTTTGTTAATTGCATTTACCATGAAATAAGGTATACAACACACTATTTTGTGTCTCTAGAGATGTATAAAAAATAATGGTATTTTGCCCAATCCCATTATAGGAGCTCTAAAACTGCATACCTCCTATGATGGGATAACTTACAATTTACATAATGATGCTTGCCATGGCGTAATTTCATGTTTAAATAATACAGAAGTAGGTATAATGTAGTAACGAACTATGTCAGGAAGTCTTCTCGGACTTCGGATATAGTATTTTATGCAACCGTTGTTTAAGAGGGGTCAAAAAAGGCGAGTGGCGTGAAGCCGAAAATTGTTAATAAAGACGCCACGAGTATTTTTTGACTCGGTTAAACAACGTTGCATACAATACTTTTTCTACGACCAAGCACTTACTTTGAAATGCAATGAAATAATAATAAGAATAGATGATGATGATTGTTTAATGTCCTAATGTGATAGGTTGTTCAGTGCGTGGGATTCTTAAGGGGAACGAAAATTTTATTATTTTTGCGCCACGACGCACGGTTTAGGAGATACAGCCTTATAAATATATATATATATTTTTTGTTTTTTTAATATTAATTAGGGGTTTCTTACAGAGGAATGAACATTTTATTATTTTTGCGCTACGACGCACGGTTTAGGAGATGTAACCCATAAACATTTTTCTTTCTTTTTTTTTTATTTTGTTTTGTTTTTCGTGTTTTTTTAAATATTACTTTGGGGCTTCAAAGGGAAACGAAAATTTGATTATTTTTGCGCTACGACGCACGGTTTAGGAGATACAGTATTATAAAGTTTTGTTTTGTTTTTTTAATTTTTTTTTATAATATTAATTAGGGGTTTCTTACAGAGGAATGAACATTTTATTATTTTTGCGCTACGACGCACGGTTTAGGAGATACAGCATTATAAAGTTTTTTTTTTGTTTTTTATTTATTTCTCTTTTGTGTTTTTTTTTAAATATTAATTAGGAGTTTCTTACAGAGGAATGAACATTTTATTATTTTTGCGCTACGACGCACGGTTTAGGAGATACAGCATTATAATTTTTTTTTTGTTTTTTTTTTTATTATTTCTCTTTTGTGTTTTTTTTATATTAATTAGGGGCTTCTTACAGAGGAATGAACATTTTAATATTTTTGCGCTACTACGCACGGTTTAGGAGATACAACCCATAAACATTTTTCTTTCTTTTTTATAATTTTTTTTTTGTTTTTCGTGTTTTTTAAATATTACTTATGGGATTCAAAGGGGAACGAAAATTTGATTATTTTTGCGCTACGACGCACGGTTTAGGAGATACAGCCCTATAAAGATGAAAACTGATGATGATGATGATGATGATGATGATGATGATGATGTGACCAAAACATGTCTATGGTTCACTCATCTGGCAGAAATGACAATTAAAATTAGGTTGGCAACAATGTATTCCATACAATATTTTTTAAGTGGTGATTACACGAAGTATCGTAAAAGTGCCAAAAAGATACTGCGTGTATGCACAAATACTTTTTTGGGGAATAGACTAAAGACTTGTCTTGACAACTATAAGAGAGGGGTTTAAAGGTGTGTGCACGACCCTTTAAATGACAAATAAAAGTACGGGAGTAGAAAAAATTAATATCGTTTTTACAAAATTTTATTTAACATGCCTGTTAGTGTGGTTCAAATCTTGGAAGTTGAATTTGAGCCACTTTCGGATTTCCGATTGAGTTGAAATTTTGGATACGTAAGCAAATCGGATGACAATGCAATATTATGATAACATGGACCTGATCTCATGATGGAGACAGGAGGTGGCCATGGGAACTCTGTAATAAACGCAACCTTATTGTGTTTGGGTTTGTTAGAATTGTCTTGATGAGTATTAGTTGGCTGTGAAAAGAAAAATACATTCTTACATAAAAGCTTATACCAAATATGACTAATAACTAGTTTTTTGCCAAAAATTTATTCCCTGTTCCAATATCTTATACTGATAGGGTATGTCCATTATAGGGGGCCCATTACTGGATCCACGTCCATTACCGGGGTACCATTACTGGAGCTTTGGTGTCCATGACTGGAGAAAAAAGGCATAGTTTTAATTTGTAAATTATGTGGAAACTAATTGCAGTATCTTTGATATAACACGCCTGAAACATAAAAGATGGATAGGATTTTCATCTAAGCGGGTTTTCCACCGCGAGCGGAGCGGTCTCATTAAGGACTTAGTTTAACTCGCAAGACTAAACTACGTACTTGTGTTTCCACCAACAAATAGTCGAGCGGAAATGACAAAATGAGCAAAAAGAGTTGAAATGAGCTCGCTCAGCTCGTGAGAGCGGAGCGGTGTCATTACGGAGTCCGGTCAACTCGCAATGGTAAATTACATAGGCGCGTTTCCACAGGGAAAGAGGTGAGCGGAGCGAGTCAACTAGTTAAAATGAGCCCGCTGCGTCAAGGTCCGGCCGACTAGTTTGAAAAGGACTCGTTGCTGTCTCCGCCCCTCCCTGCCCGCCGCCGCCGGCACCGAGCGCGCTTTCATATTGCTGTGATTGACTGACGAGTCGTGTTTTTTGGCAATGGAGCGATTTATTGAAGCTGTTCGACAATACCCATAGCAAGTAAAGAATACCGAAACATAGATATAAAGAAAGCTGCATGGAAATCTATAGTTGAAGCTTTGAATTCGGAAGAAATAAAAGAGTAGTCTTTTCAATCAGATGTATTAATTTCAAACACAAGAATCTTGGAAAGCTATTCTACCAGTATTATTAAAATAATCGCTATCACTTGATTCCGTATAGCTCGACATCATGTTCAAACACGACCACACGCAACCAGTTCAAAACTTCAACTGAACTCGCTCTCTGTGGAAATCGACTATTCATTTTCTATTTCTCATTTTCCGTTCAGCCCTCTCCGCTCATTCCTCTTTTTCATTTCTCTTTTGCGGTGGGAATCAAACAACTAAACTCTTTGTTGGTGGAAACGCAAACCTATTTTTTAACAACGAAGTCCGCTCCGCTTAGCCATCTCTCGCTCATTACTCGTTCGCGGTGGAAAACCCGCTTAAGCGGTAGAACTTTTGCCGGTATCAGGGAAATATCACAAATACTCCAAATTTCCTCTTAAATGTCCCATGACTGGTGCTGTTACTATAATGCATCTATACATATAATAAAGCTGAAGAGGGTCGAAAGTCTGTACATGGAAGATATTCGAAAAAAAGTTGATTGGGGATACTTAGAATCGATAACAGAACACGTTCCAACAGTTTTTAGAATTTTTGTCTGTTTGTCTGTTTGTCTGTTTATCTGTTTATTTGACCGCGCATCACGTGAAAACGGCTGTACGGATTTTGATGAAAACTTTACTAATCTGTCAAGAAAATCCCTGGCCATATTTTAGGCTAGAAAACTTCAACCCCTAAAAGGGGGGGTGGCCACTACACTCAATTAAGTTATGTTTGCACCTGAATCTTATGGTGCTAACTTAAGAAAGTGGTGCAAACTTTTTTTTGGGTAGGTACTTTGTATAAAAAACAACATTTTTCTTAATCAATGTCAAACATCTTTGCAAATACATATTAAATCACATTTATAGGCGGGTCTATCGCGGGTCTATTGACAATAATTAACATTATGTGAAGTGGGTGGTTTGAAAATATTATGTCTACCCCAAACTTTTTCATACACTTTTCGTCGGGTAGTTGCACAAATCTCTGTTTTGACATTTTGTTGGGACATCAGTTAGCCGCGACCACGACCAGTGAAACCTGTGTCGAAACGTCGGTAAATAAAGGTAATAAAATAAGTTTCGAGATAGGCCCGTCTATAAATGTGAGTTAATATGTGTTCAAAACGCGAAAGTTTTTAAATATTATATGTCTTTGTAAATGTCAAACAATTTAGGACTTGCAATTTATACTATTGTTCTGTGTTTAAGCACTGACAGCCTGGACACTTCGGGCCTTCGGCCCTACATGGAGCTCGGCCTTCGGCATTCGCATTAGATATCCACACCAAAATTTCACGTAAACCATTGCGGCTGTATCCCTGACATAGCCTTGACATAGCCTCTCTACATTTTTTCTATCAAAAAAAATTCGCGCTCGCTACGCTCGCGTTTTTAATACGATTTTCAAGGTTAAGCCTAATTTGATAAAGGTGGCATTCTGGGCATTCTACCGAGCGACTACTACTACGATTTAAGCACTGACATCCTGGACGCTTCGGGCCTTCGGCCCTACGCGGAGCTCGGCCTTCGGCCTTCGCATTTAGACACTCATACCATTGTTCTGTGATTAAGCACGGACATCCTGGACGCTTCGGGCCTTCGACCTTACACGAAGCTCGGCCTTCGGCCTTCGCATTTAGACACTTATACTATTGTTCTGTATTTAAGCACTGACAGCCTGGATGCTTCGGGCCTTCGGCCCTAGGTGTATGGAGCTCGGCCTGACATAGCCTCTCTCAATTATTTTCTATCAAAAAAATTCGCGCTCGCTACGCTCGCGTTTTTCACTTTTAAAGTTAAGCCTACTTTGATAAAGGTGGCATTCTGGGCACCCTACCGAGCGACTACTACTACGACTTAAGAACTGACATCCTGAACGCTTAGGACCTTCGGCCCTACGCGGAGCTCGGCCTTCGGCCTTCGCATTTGGACACTTATACCATTGTTCTGTGATTAACCATTGACATCCTGGACGCTTCGGGCCTTCGACCCTACACACGAAGCTTAAATCTCTGACACTTATACTATTGTTCTGTGTTTAAGCACTGACGTCCTGGACGCTTCGGGCATTCGGCCCTAAGCGGAGCTCGGCCTTCGGCCTTCGCATTTAGACACTGATACCATTGTTCTGTGATTAAGCACGGACATCCTGGACGCTTCGGGCCTTCGACCCTACGCGAAGCTCGGCCTTCGGCTTTCGCATTTTAACACATACTATTGTTCTGTGTTTAAGCACTGACAGCCTGGACGCTTCGAGCCTTCGGCCCTACATGGAGCTCGGCCTTCGGCTTTCGCATTAGATATCCACACTCCACACCAAAATTTCACATAAACCATTGCGGCTAGGGCTTGCAAATATTCGAAACTTTCAGATATTCGAATATTCGACTTTTTCTGACGACGTATTCGAATATTCGAATAATTATTCGAATATTATAAAAAATAAGAAAAGGAACGAGAAATCAGTTTATTATCGTTTTATTCAAAAGTTTTTTTCACATATTGCTAAAACTAAGGATATTTGGCAGAAATCCACTTAATTGACTAGATTTTATCATCCTACTATTTATAAGATGCCCACATTTATAAAAACAAGTAAAACGCCAAAATTAGACGTATTTAATATTTCCAGATAAAACTTATTATAAATGCGTCGTTGCGTGAAATAATATAACTTTAACCATCCAAACACCTAGGTATGTAAGATATTTTTTCAGTAGGTAATTATTTTCCGATTTAAATTAACTTGTAATCACACAGAGGCCTGTAAAAAGGCCTTTAATTTCATTGTATTTTGAATCTTTATTGACTTTATTTGTTTTGGCAAGTTATTATTCCTAATGGTCGGCTAATTATATAATATTGGAATATTTAGGGAAAAAGTTAGTTGAGTACTGGGTGGATTATTCGTCAGCTAAAGGTGCATGGTTAGATTACCAAGTTGGGCAGGTTTGGTATGATTAAATTTGAGAATTGCGATAAGTGGCAAGGTTTAGACTTCAAAAATTCGCTTAACGTACGCTTGTACTGAATAAACAGAATTACCCTTTAACTTAAAACTTACGCACCGTAAAAATAATATACTTTTTGATTTCGTTTTCTTTTAAATTGAGTTAGGTTTCACTGTATTCACGAAGTCTATCGAGAGAAATACAGTAAAAATATTATTTCCTTCGTATTTGGGTACCTACCGTTCCTCATTCACTGTAAATACCCGTAAAACACACAGAAACTGTAACTACAGCGGATGACATAGATTTTTTTATAGTAATAAAAAATATTCGAATATTCGAAACCTGAGCGGCCGAATATTCGAATATCAAAACAGGTCGAATATTCGACAAATTCGAATATTCGAATATTCGAATTGCAAGCCCTAATTGCGGCTGATCTGACTCATTTTTCTATCAATAAAATTTCGCGCTCGCTACGCTCGCGTTTTTAATACGATTTTAAGGGTTAAGCCAACTTTGATAAAGATGGCATTCTGGGCACCCTACCAAGCGACTACGACCTTTTGAGGGATCTCTTCCAGTTGACCTTTGAGCAGATGAGAGGAGAAAGTGAAAAGAGGGTGACAAATGCAGTAATATTCGACCTAAATTCGAAAGTTTGTTAGGAAGTATGGATTTCTATGTGTATATTTCTTAATTTTTCATGCTTAGACTGATTTGAGGACAGAATTGGATGATAATTATTTGCCATGGACATGATTTGGATAGGTACAGTCAAGTACGTAAAAATACAAAAGTAGTACTGTATTGTCCGTTATACGCCTACTACTCAGTGTCGTTTAAATCACGTCTAATATTGGAATAAGGGCGAAAAAAAACTATTGGTTTTGGAGCGTAGTTTTGTTTAGTGTTTAGTTTACCTACGTACCTACCTAATTGTAAAATATTTCATCTGGACTTCAGTCCGCTAATCGTATCCATCTGTCTACTTTACTTCAATTTCCGCCTCCAGGGAAGAGAAAGAGAAATTAGGGATGAATTAGCTTACTGACACAGACCGAATCCCACGCGGGCGGAGCCGCGGGCACAGCTAGTACTAAATACTTATAATCAGGAATATAAGACAAACTGTTATAGTACATGTTTATATTAGGCATACAAAAATAATTGATTACATAAATCTTAATCAAAGAAGTTATTAATAAAGTCATGCTTAATTTAGTTTAATAACCAGGGTTCCATATTGGGGAAACAACTGAGAAAACAACTGGTAGAAATCGCTAGTTAATTTACTAACTGCCTTTACAAAGTTAATTATAAACAGAGATTTTTTTTAATAAAAATTGTATTAGTTAGCATGTCTTAGTTTTGCATGTACTTCTTTTAGCATAGTTTTTCATGTAAAAGCAGAAGTCTAGTTTTAGAGGATACCCCTAAATTTTATGTTTTTAGCAATTCTGTAGAGCGGTCACCACGACACAGGCCTAGCCTAGTGTGGGATCACTGAGCTAGTTATGTTATTTTATCTTTTTCTTTTAATAAACGATTTTTTATTATTATTTTTTTTTGAGTAGGTAAAAGCGTATAAATCTAGGAGTGAAAAAGCTATAATAAAATTTTGGAACTATAATTGGGTACTATTCTACTAGTCAAATCAGCTTCCTTTTTAGAACCGTCAAGACGATTTGCCAATATGGAATTTACTTATATGAAAACGAGTGTAGTGACGTCACGGTTAACTCGCTATCTATGTTTTTTTAAATAATTATCTGTGCTTTATTTCGTGCACGGTGTGAAATAATTTATTTTAAGTAGAGGAAAGTACCCAATTGAGCCTTTATTCTTATGTAAATGTGTTTTATACTGGTTCCTATTATTTTTAATATGCGCTTAAAATATTTTGGGTATAAAGCTATGAGATCCAACATTAGGTAAGTAATTCAATACACGTTTTACCGAAAGGCCGAAAGTTCCGAAAACCCACGAGAATTATCATACCTATTGAAATGTTTTAAACGAGCGCTGTGTGAGTTTAGCAAGCGAAGTTTCCCCTGATGACATACGGAAAAGAAACGAGGAATCGCTTTTGAATTTGTTTGATTCTCTTAATGTGCAACTATCGTGGCAGATCGTAGAAATTTCTTCAATATAGGTATTAAATGAGCATGAATAATTGTTTCAGATCTGTAGTGGAAGCGACTGATGTACAGTTAAACATGCGCGTGGGGATCCACACGGGGCGCGTGCTGTGCGGCGTGCTGGGCCTGCGCAAGTGGCAGTACGACGTGTGGTCCAATGACGTCACGCTCGCCAACAACATGGAGGCGGGCGGGGAGCCTGGGTACGTGATATAGGTCTGATCATATGCAGTGTTCCTAGCTGGTCGACAAGCAACGACCCTTGGAAGTGTCCAAGCTACACGCGGCATTTGGGCGGCTCGGCCTGAAGCGAAGCGAGCGCGGTCAGCCGTTAGCGCGGTTAGCGGGGAAGGGTTGGCATTAGTAGTGTAGTTATCGAAATTTCTTTTTTAATGAATACTTTTAGGAATAGAAGAGTAATCTTGTCTGTTCGTAGTTCTGAGCGCAGTGATATTAAGGTTTTGTTCCACATGGGTGCCTTGTATTTAATTTCTACCGCAAAATATACCGTTATGTACAGTACAGTACAGTTATATACTTATTCTTTTTTATCACAGTCACTCCTGATATTCAAGCTATATTGATTTAAATTTATTTGATGTAGGCACCTAAGCTTCGTGAAGCCTTACATGAACCGAGGCTACATAATGCCCACGCTTAGTTTTACATCCAGTCCGATCGTTTGACTATCAAACGAAAGTAATACGAGTCTGTAACTAGAAGTCATACAATATTCTCTTGGAAAAAAAGCTGTGTTAAGTTAATCCCTAAAATGTCCTACCTATCATCAAACGAACGAAAAGTAATTTGCTTTATTGCCTTTTAAGTGGTAATGTATTATCTAGAATTTAATAGGACGCCAGGGTATCGTTTTAATCGTTTTAAACTAATCGATGACTAACAAATGGATAAAATATAGGTATGTATTGTTTATGAGTAAATTTTGATGTCCGTAATAACCCTAATTAGAAATAAAACACGATACAAATAAAAATAAACAATTCGAATAATATCCATCATTATTATATTTATAGTATGTATTTTATAAATATGTGGTAGTTTATATATATTTTATTTATTTATGTAATTTATAAGTATAGTTTGCTTTTTTTTAACTCACTCAATATTTTTTCTCTCTCTGCACCAATTGAAGGTATCTCTGTTTGGCCCTATGGTTGACTGGTAGAGAATGCCATTTGGCATTAAGTCCGCCATTTGTACATTGTTGTATATATTTTGTGCAATAAAGTTTAAATAAATAAATAAATAAATAAACACTCACTGTAACGATATATAAACTCCATGATGATTCAGAATATATTTTAATAACAAAGGACTGTATAAAAAAGCTGCCTCTCAACATACAGAATTGAAATGCTCTCAAACAATAATCAGCTCCATCTCTCTCCAGTTCAAGCACTATTTGCATGATCATTATCCTTTTATTTGTGTAGGAGACACTGCAATTGCAGAAAAGGTTAACTTTCTTTTTAATGAACATCGAGTCAAAGTCCCCTTTGTCAGTGACTTTGTAAGAACACGCCTTTGTAATGGAATACGCATTCGCGACTTGAGAACTGCGTATTTTGTGTTACAATAAGACTAGACTTCTAAGTAATCGATATCAGTTAAAAAGAAAACCTTGATTGTGTAAATGCGATTCAATTCAATTCAATTCAAAAATATACTTTATTCATGTAGGCCTAGCAACAAGTACTTATGAATAGTAATTAGGTATTACATAGGTACATATTATCTTAATCTAATTATCAGAGCAATTTATTGATGTTAATATTATTCCATAATAACATTGGATTATCATACATATCAAAAACACTAAGAATTTCACAAAAAGATCGTCAAACATAAAAAAAAAATTATAAAAAATCGGCCAAGTGCGAGTCGGACTCGCGCACGGAGGGTTCCGCACCATCAACAAAAAATAGAGCAAAACAAGCAAAAAAACGGTCACCCATCCAAGTACTGACCCCGCCCGACGTTGCTTAACTTCGGTCAAAAATCACGTTTGTTGTATGGGAGCCCCACTTAAATCTTTATTTTATTCTGTTTTTAGTATTTGTTGTTATAGCGGCAACAGAAATACATCATCTGTGAAAATTTCAACTGTCTAGCTATCACGGTTCGTGAGATACAGCCTGGTGACAGACGGACGGACGGACGGACAGCGGAGTCTTAGTAATAGGGTCCCGTTTTTACCCTTTGGGTACGGAACCCTAAAAATACCAGTCTAGACTGCTTGAAACTGTAATTTTTGCCAAACACCTAATTCAGCTATAGTTAAACGTTGTTTAATGCCAGTCAATTGTAGACCGGCCATGTTAATGAACACATACGAGTTGGTCCTTTGATCTGAAGAATCCATCAACGATTGACATAAGCGTATATTACTTCCTTTCCACGACTGATGTCGAATGTCGATTATAGTTGTGATGTAGGTACTTTAATAGGTAGTACAGTTGTATTATATTATATTATTACCTTTTTGTTACAAGGCGTCATCCAGTCTTTTGATATTTGAGAATATAATTATTATATTAATCAAAATTACAAATATAGGTACTTATTTTACTTTAGTCTTTTAAGGAATTCCCAATAACTTACTCCTACTACTGTATCAAACTCTGTTATGCCAGCGACGACCATAGCTACCGGAGATTATCGTTTATCAACCATCGTTTTTTATATAGTATTAATTGTAGATTTTAGTTTAATAGTTTAATTTTATTGTAACATATGGAAACTATTTCTGGAATAAATAATTTCATTCATTCATTCATTCATTTCATTTCATTCATTCATTCATTTCATTTATACATCCATTCATTCATTTCATTCATTCATTCTTTCATTCATTTCATTCATTCATTATAGTAGTATGTATTAGGTATTCATAATACCTTCGCAGTATTTATTCGGCAGCCGAATCCTAAAGAACAGCTAAATATTTTTGTTAAAGGTTCTGTTTTAGTTAGTTAGAGTAGATTTAGTTATTGATGTCAAGTTATTGCTTTATTTCAGACGAGTGCACGTAACACAGGCTACACTGGAGTGCTTGGGCGGCGCATACGAGGTTGAACCTGGGCACGGTGCCTCGCGCAACGCCTACCTTCGCGACCACTCCATACAAACCTACTTCATCATCCCACCGCCGAGGCGAAGAAAAGTCAGTACACTCTACACCTCTACGTATTTCGTGCCACCAACTCATCATAGCCAGTTAACACTAGGCACCACGCTAATCATCGATTTTAATGTACTTTTTAGCAACAAAGCAGATTTCAATGAGGTCATTCCCGCTATAAAATATGATTCATGCGATCGTTTGGCACCCGAGTATTTAAGTATACCTATGGTGCTAGCGACTGTCATTACCTAAATCCACTTTTGCGTTGTGCCGTGCGTTACCTGCCTTAAACTCGATATGGTCGCAGGAAATATACAGCCATCCTTGGATATAACTGTATAGCAAAATTAACTTTCTAAGAAGACAAGTCTCAGCAAAACTCCCCTAATTTTGTAATATAGACTATTTAAGTATTGAATGTCTATGGTGCATTGCCTGCATGTCGTCTATGCGAGTCCATATGTAAACGTGTTCCAGAATGTTCTCAGCATCATCGTTATCCTCTTGTCTCGGTGTTGCCTTACCTTAACTCTTGGAGCTGTATATAAAATGTATGTTGGTGTAATGTGTTAGAGTAAGGAAGCATTTTGCCGGTTTCCAGATGTGTTTGTCGTCGGGCGTGGGGCTGGGCTCGGCGTCACGACGCAAGCTTTCCTTCAAGAACGTCTCCAATGTCGTCGTTCAGTTGTTGCACTCCATCAAGTTCAACGTGGACGTCCCCTTTTCAAACATGGCCGCCTCGCCACAAGAGCTCAAAGCCAACGCAGCTAGGAAGGTATTTCTTTCTATAACTCTTACAACTTTAATCTGTTTACTGTTACAAACTTCGTCTGACAAATATAGCCTTCAAATATGGCTAGAATAGCCAGAAAAAGTTTGTAAACATGTTCGTACTTTCTTTCACTTTGACGTTTAAAAATTTCGACTGCACTTTACTGGACATGGCTAAACAAAACAAGGCCGGTCTCCGCGGCTTTTCTTATCCTTCAGAATGTTTCGATCGAGTGATTTAAATTCTCGCTTCGGAGGTTCGCTTCTGATTCTTAAAGGTAAGTTGTCTATGTTTCTTAAATTCAATTTTTATTCCCCTATGATCCTATATTTATTTAGCGAAATTAATTAACTCAATAAATAGCATAGAGTGCTAGATTTTTATGAGCAGTACTTTGAATAATCATATCAGGTGCTGGGTCCCATGTGAAGTCATTAAAATTGATGTCTTTAATCGATTGAAGCGCACCTCAACGTGCACCCATTAATTATACCAATGGATGTTCACGTCAAACACTTGAAGTGCATTATCTAGTATCTACTAAAGTACACATTTATTATTGACTATCATGGATCCTATCACCTACACAATAATGTCTACACGATGTGGTAGAAAGAGCATCGCAAAACTTCCCTATTCGTAGTAAGAGTAAAGTTAATTTTGATAGTGTTTATCAATATTTGAATCTCACCACTCACTAGTTCTTGCACCATGCTTTTGACGCATTCTATAATTGCATTTAAAATCAATTAGGCATTGGTTGTAGGCTTCAATGATGTTAATTAGAATTCACAACATTAACCTAAACTCTATACCAGCCATTCACAATCAAATACACTAATTTTAATTTTAAATTTTACTATATATTGTTATTGTCATTTTATGTCCCAATCAATCCATTAACAATTTAAATACATGGCTGTATTTATTGGACCATAAAATTATATTTATTTATATCTGTAGGGAAGAAGGACCAAATGCTCTTTCTCTCATGTAGGTATCGGTGTATACCTTAGCTAAGGTAAAGGTCCCGCTTGTCGAACTAAGGCTTTTGGGGCTACACCTTATGTCGAGCCACTCGACACTTCGATGTTGTAAGCAACGTGTCTCGAAGCTTTTGAAATTGTTTTGCATAATGTGCGGTTCACTGTAAGACTAGTAAATATATCGAGGGAAAGATGCATATGAGCACGTACGGCGTAACATTGAACGGTACGGATTGAAGTTTGTAATATACCGCACATTATCCAAAGGATCGTGAAGGAGGTTGTAGCGGTGTGATCTGGCATGGCAGGTGCTGGACCTGCGGCGCGCGCTGCACGCGGAGCCGGGTTCGGCAGAGGCGCTGCGGCTGGCGGCCATGCGCGCGGAAGACGTGAGCGCGCGGCCCGCGGACCCCTCGCACCAAACCTTCGACGCAGTCATGCACCACGTCCGCTCCACGCACCCCACGGTCCACACGGCCTCATACCTACACACCATGAGCTTATCCACGCTAGCTTTACTTACCTGTGCCGGCTCGCCAATAAACAATGCACTCAAATTATTGAGAATAAATATATCGTGAAGTTGTTTAACTAAATCGCAACCGTTTTGTACTAACTAGATTGTCAAACTCACAATCTACTATCTCGTGAAATATAATAGCCATATAATTCAGCTTTCGAAACCGCTTCACGATGGAACTCCTCAATAACTATTTTTGTATCATATAACTATTTCCTCGCAATTGCTGATAGGTAAGTAATATACCTGGAGAACGCATAAATCTAAAATTGATTGATTATAATCTAAAAATAGCGCAGATAAGCTCGCAAACATTGCATACGTACATCGCACGGAGCGCACAACACGCAAAGGTTATATTTGCCGAGCCTTGTGTGTGCGTTCCGCTCTTGCACCTAGGATTTAGAATACCTATGGTTGGCGATAGGTACTTAGCCGGTAGCCGGTACAAAGACCGTAATCTATTTTCGCCGCGTTTTATGATTTCCCGCTTACGGATAATTATACGCATAACGAGAGTTGACGATCGCGATGGCGTTTGTTTGTGTGAACACATAACCTCGCTTTATGATTTCCAAGTATATAGTTTGGATTTGGATTGATAGATTTCGATAAATTAATGCTGCTTTATCTATTTCAACTTTCGCATTTAAGCTTTTTTGCGAATCTTGCAGAAAATCCTCCTGTGCGGAAATAATCATACTTAAGATAAGTTTGGCTTTGCTTCAAAATAAAACAAGCTTTTGGAAATCCGAGCAGTGCCGGTCCGGGTAGACGTTTTGGAATCCGAGCTTTAAACCCTGTCTCACACTGCACTAAAACTCTGAAAATGTTAGGTAGGTATTCAATGTCACCGGTTAGATCACCATTTTTTTTCTAAATGTCAGCACAGCACAGACGTTTCGTTTTTTCCCCACGTTTCCCCATTTAGTTGCTGGTGTGTTCAAGCTTTCACGTACGTATCTTAAATGTACTTACGCACAAATTGTTAATTCTTCTTTCATGAATTGGCCCAAGAGTGTGAAATTTATTTCCAAGCTCTCATAATGTTATGAAACCAGTATAAAATAGGGGTAGGTACTGTAATGTAATTGTAAGAAATGTCTGGATATACCAGCAACTAATCTGGTACGTCTGCTCGTTGTTTTTCAGATGTTCCGCCCTTGGACATTAGTTCCACAACAGATACTCGCGGGGACAGTAAGCGCACTGTTGTGTATGTGTACCGTTGTGTCACACCTCCACTGGGCGAAGTGCACTTAATTTTCCAAAAGTCTCGATATTGACCTTAAGTAATGTGGTTTCACTTGTTCGGAACACTGAGCGTTGGCACTGTTATAGATAGTCGATGAGGGGAAATAAGAACAAGCTACGTGAGCACTCAAAAATCATTCACTATTCACCATTCCTATTGGGCCTATTTTCTTTCAAAATTGTCGAATTATTATGTGTATTTGAGATAATTTTAAGTTCAGTTTTGTCTGAGAATAAAGCCGAGCGCACTGAACTGTGTTTCACTCGCTGCCCCGACTGCGTAGTCACCCGAGCACTAGAGCATGGCATGACTCCCAACTGTCGACTAAATTGCATGGAGTGCCCTTAATATTAGTGTGTTTCCTATTTCACTTTGTGTTTGGTAATTTTTTCATGAGTGTTCGATTTAGGTCTGATTTTTAGAAGCTAACAGATAAAACGAACTAACAGAGAGATCGCATGTGTGAGAGTAGCATTGAGCTAGAGTTAATGAACTGTCTTATAGCAATTGTTGAATTTAAACGAAACGTGAGTTAAAACGTAAAATTAGTTTAAAATTTTATTAACGGTTGATTAAAAAACAGTCCTTAATAAAGGTGCTCATGATTGGAAATTATAAATCACAAAGTTTTTAGTCTTAAAAATATCTCTCAAAATCCGTCATATATCTATATATCAGTTTGTAACTTCTATAATACGTTACGTTGTCTTTGAGAATTCTTCGTATACATGTTCAGAGTACCTATTCCTCGTAATCGATTAATTCTACAAAACTGTATTTTTGTTTGTAAATACTATGTTTACTTGTATTCTAATGATGTGATGCTGCCTCGGAGCCCGGAACTTTTCCATTCAAAGGTCAGTTGGAGAAATCAGAACGAAGCATCTTGTCGGCATGTGGTGGCCCTGTGTACCCCTCACGACCATCGCCCCGCCCTAACCGTTTGAATGTGCAGTTCCTTCATGTCGCATCATCACATCCCCAAAAGTGACATAATCAAGTCGGTTGCGTTGAACTGGAATGTTTTCACAGAATAAAGTGACGGAAAAGTTCAAGAGGCCGTTGAAAAAGCGTCACTCGTCTGTGTACCACCAGCCGAGCAACCGCGTCAACAAGTACCTGGCGCAGGCCATCGACGCGCGCTCCGTGCACCGCGAGAAGGCCACGCACGTGCACCTGCTCACTCTCTGCTTTAAAGATGCCGCTAAGGAAGGACAGGTACTTATGGCTTATTTTTGTTTCTGATTACAAGTAGGGCGCGAGTTATACCCCTCATCTTTCATTGAGATCTTTAGGTATATTTCGTTATCGAGCGTTAAGATTCACAAGAACCTAGCCGCCGCCATGCCGATGCCGTACAATTGAATCCCTCTCAAAAACGACACACCTTCATTAAACTCGGCATAAACATTCTAGCATAACTTCTATTGTATGGGAGCGCGGCATTTTGGCGGCGGCTACTTGTAACTCTTAACAACTTCTACGTATTTGTATTGACGCTAAAAGATACAAAGTTGAAATGCATAAATAAATAAATAGGAGGTTTGCAGGTAAATATTAGTTCCCTACCTGTCCACTTGCAAAGGTTTATTTATTCAGCTACTATCATAAGGAAGTTGATATCCCCCTACAAACAAGAGTGGGTAAACAGTGGTTGTGGATCCGTGCAAATGTAGTAATTTAATGTATCTAAACTATTCTATGCACGCGCATACATAATAAATTTCTCTCTGGAATAGCATCTTTTACTTCTACGTGTACCTGTCTATCTATTGGTTATCTCGATTGGTTTCTCATTAGAATACGAAACACGTTCGGTGTTGTGTTTCGATACGTGATTGTGGCGTATTGCCAGAATTAAGAGCCAATAAAGTTACGGCGGGCATGTAAACTAGGCTATAACTCAAGAGCGATTCTTCTACGAAATGAACTACTGAGGTATATTATTATGTGCATACGTATCTTAAAAGAGATGTTTATATATTTATACGATTTCTTATGATTGTATCAAGGACGCGTTAGAAATGGTGAGTTGTTTTTGCCTATTTCTACGCTGTGCTGAGTAGGTATAGATTTTCTTAGTAGTACATAATAATGTCAGAGTTGAAAGGCGTAGAATAGAGGTTCGCTCAATTAACAATTAGAGTCTGTGCGGAAAGAGAAGAGTCGTGGAATGTATTGGGCCCCATACATTCCACGACTCTTTCCGAACAGAGTCAAGCTAGTAAATCGAAACTGTTTGACGTATAAATTTCATGCTTTTATTTAAAAAAACTACCTGCATTGTTTGGTACGTGGTCAGCTAATGAAAAAAAAAAACTTCGCCATACATCACTTCTGTCGCTAATTTTCTTCTTTTAGAGAAAATACAAATTACTTCTTAAAATTATTTTAAATATTTAGTTATTAATTATCATTATTAGTCATCATCATCGTTTATATAGGCATACAATCTGCTTCCAACGTTATGTTCTAGTAAAATACAAATCTATAAGAAGACCATATTCGACATGCTTATTTCAACATGACAATCATGAACTTATTTCATGGTGCTTGTAATTCTGATAACATAGGTTAGTCAACTCGGATAGTTTACTCTGACATTGCTTACGATCGACGAAAATTAACTGGTTTTTTTTAACACCATGCACGTTGTGAACCAATTGAGACGTGAAAAATAGTATTTGAATACCATGACTTTGAAATTGTTACAGTATACAACTGTATACTGTAACAATTGTAACAAACAAAATGTGGAAATCTTTCCACATTTTGTTTGCTAAATTTATTTTACGTGGACCGATCCTTATAAGGCCCAGCCTTCATCATCAAGTACATAATACATACAGCAACACCTATACAGGCAATCTAATTTCCAGTATCGTGCATCGACGGACGGTGGTTGGGCGGGCTCGCTCGGCGCGGCACTAGGGGCCGTGGCCGCCGCGGGCGCCCTACAAGCCGCCATACTACCCCGCACCACCATCCTGCTGCTACTCTTCGTCACAGCCTTCGCTTGGTCGGCAGCTGTGCTCGCCCTGACGCTGGCTGCGAGACTGCGGCTCATACCGTGCGATGTCTCCCGTCCGTTCGCCTTGAGGAACGCCATCACAACCTTCACGATTGTGCTGGGATATGCTGTGGGACAGGTCAATGTGGTAAGTAACGTACATCAAAAGGTCACTAAGAACTAAGGGCAACTAGTCTTTTTTACGGTCTTATGGCGTTCCTCATGAACTTTTGTCAAATCTAACAAACCGTTGATGATCGTCTGTTCTCTAATTGATATTTCTGTTTGAAAAATTGTTGTTAGATTGCAAAGTTTTATGAATAAGGAGTTAAAGTGGTCAGCGGGAGTACTCACTCTGCCGCTAGCATCAAAAATTCTGCTTACCTTGAAACATCTGTCATCATTTTGACTTGATAAATGCGATTACTGTTTGTGTATACGATCGTGCTTTACTTGAGAAGAGATTTATTTTCCGATTTCCTCTTCAAACTATTAAAATTGTATTTCAATAATGAATATCTTCTGTTAATTCCAGGTGACGTGTAGAGAGGTAGACGTGTGCCGAAACCTGACGGAGAACGTAACCACTATGGCGGACATCCGAGCTACGTCTGGTGACATAGCCGCCGCGTTATGGAGTAGCACTGATCATCGGGCTTGCCCTGTTCCTCTTTATATCACTTTAGGTATGTAACACACTCTAACGTTATGAGCTACGTTTTCTGGTGAGTTTGGTATTAGGAAGAGTAATGATAGGTAAACTTTGTAATATCAATGTGTTCACCTATTTTATGAGTTGTTGCTAAACATCCAATACGCAAAAATCATCAGTGTGCGGTACAAGTATTTTTGTACTGAATATGTTTGTGCCGTACAGTGTCGCACACTGGTGGAATTCCGCCTTAACACGTACTTATGCGATAAGTATCTAATAGCCGGTATATTAACGAGCACTGTTCTTTAAATGGCTTCAGATGTAGCACCTACAAAAACGTCATTAATTCATAATTATACATTTTAAGTGCATCCAAATAATATAATAATTAAAATTACAGGTTGTTGTCTCAGCATGTTAGCGGTAGCGGTGTTCCTGCGGCTGCCGATCCTGATCAAAGGCATCCTCCTAGCTTTCATGACGGCCGGGTACATGGCCGTCATCATGGCCTACCATAAAGACTTGTTCGACTGCTATGATCTCATGACCGAGTGAGTTGATCGAACGAATGTAAACTACGATTTCAGGCCACCATGGTTATTTAATATTTAACATGTGAAAGTAACTGACAATCTGCTAGCTAGTTATTTATCCACACACCGTAGATATCGTCTACCCTCTTATTGACTTGTTTTTGGGCGTTTTCTAAAATAAATATTGAAAACCCGATTCTCCCAGATCCTGGTGTTTTTGGGTTCTTTCAACTCAGAATCACTAGCATATTCAATCCTGGTGATAAAAAAAGTTGTCCCAAAATTTTGTATGAAAATTGTACATTCCACTAATACGTCACGTTACATACAAGTGAAATTTTTTCTCATACTAAAAACGTGGCGTAATGGAATGGACATTTTGGGACATATTTTTTTAATGGTAGGATGGAGAGTGCTGTCGATTCTGAGTAGAATGAGCCCAAGAATGTCCAGATTTGAAAGAATCGGGTTTTCGATATTTATTTTAGAAAAAGCCCTTTTGCGCTTTAAATTTTACACTGAACACACAACAGAAGTTTCTACCTCTACTCGCGTGTTTTGATTTCGACCTACGAGGGGCGTTCAATATATTCTCGGTATTGATATCTTACAACCTCTTCTAAAATTTCTTTCGTTACTGGCCGCTAAGGTTTATTCATTGACATTAAAAAAAAGTATAATTCGAACCGAGATGTTCTTTTGTTTTTCTGCAATTGCTGAACAAACATGAACATCATGTGGGAATTGACAATGTTAACTAAATTAGAACATCGATGCGTGATAAAATTCTTGACAAAACAGGGTAAAAATCAAAAAACCATAAAAGAGGAAATGGATTGTGTTTACCGTGAGTCTGCTCCTTCTTTATCTACCATTCAAAAGTGGTCAAGCGAGTTTAAACGTGGAAGGGAGAGTGTTGAAGACGACCCTAGACCTGGCCGGCCTGTAGTAGCTACTTCACAAGAAAATATTGATAAAGTGGAAAAACTTATATTGGAAGATGGTCGAGTGAAGGTAAAATCTATAGCACAAGTAACCAATCTCTCTATTGGTACCGTACATGATATTATCCATGACCATCTTAATATGTCAAAAGTAAGTGCAAGATGGGTTCCGCGAATGCTGACTCGGCTTCAAAAAGACATGCGTGTAGCTTGTTGTTCCGATTTTATTGACCTGTGCGGTGAAAATCCTGATGAGGTGCTGCAAAGAATAGTTACTGGAGATGAAACCTGGGTTCATCATTATGACCCAGAGAGTAAACAAGAGTCCATGCAGTGGCACATTAAGGGTTCAGCTCATCCCAAGAAGTTCAAGGTCATCCCTTCAGCTGGCAAGGTCATGGCCACGATATTTTGGGATTGTGAAGGAGTATTACTGATCGATTATAAAGAAAAAGGTGTAAATATCACAGGACAGTACTACGCTAACATTCTACGTCAATTAAAGGATGCAATCAAAGAAAAGAGGCGAGGAAAGTTAACCAAAGGTGTTATGCTTCTACATGACAACGCCCCCGTCCATACTGCTCATATTGCCAAGGCAGCTATTGTTGAATGTGGGTTTGAAACTGTTACTCACCCACCGTATAGTCCGGACTTAGCCCCCAGCGACTTCTTTTTGTTCCCCAATCTTAAAAAGGATCTGCGTGGAAATAAATTTTCCGATGATAAAGCATTGAAGGCGGCAGTGGAGGAGCATTTTTACACCAAAGATAAAAAATATTTTTATGCAGGATTAAAAAAAATAATTGATCGATCTTTTAAGTGTATGAACATAGGGGGGGAGTATATTGAAAAATAAAAATATCAAACTTTTCGTACTTGTTTGTTTTCATTCTCATACCGAGAATATTTTGAACACCCCTCGTACCTTACACATCATTTGTCAAAACACGAGTGCGTGTTATATGCATGTTGCGCGTTGGACGGGAGTTTTTGATACAAAAAGTGCAATCAAATAGTTACGGTTACGAGCATTACAATACAAGTGCGAAAAATAGGAAATTCGAAAGGAGTGGCGATAAATTAAAACCGAAGGGAGTGTTTGAAATCGACACGAGTTGCGAATTGCCTATTCGCACATATATCGTACAACGTTTTACAGTACAGACGGCCGTTTAAATTTTCGACATAGTTGCGTAATGTGCTAATTATCGCACTAGTGCGGTATGTACTGTAAAGAATAGTTATTTTCGATACAAGTGCGAAAAAGAGGAAATGCGAATTATCTATTCGCACGTGTATCGAACAACGTTTTACAGTACATATGGCACTTTAAAGTTTCGAAAACACACGAAAAGTGCTATTTTACGCACTAGTGCGAAAAAGTAGCCCCATATGTACAGTAAAATAATTTATAGCCAATCGAACAATATTGAAACGAATATAGTAATTGCATGGTTTATTCTATTTCAGACCAGGTATAATCGGGTCCGCATACGTGGCGTGTGGTTGGACGCTCGCTCTCGCTCTGGCAGTACTGCTGCACGCGCGACAGACTGAGTGGACGGCGCGGCTAGACTTCCTGTGGCAGGCGCAGGCCAGGGATGAGAAGAGAGACATGGATGCCTTACAAGTATGCCTTATTTAGAAAACTCCCCCGACGTATAAAATACAATACAATACAAATACTCTTTTTTGCACACCCCAGTAAAAGAAAACAATATAAAAAGAAAACAGAAACACAAGCAGAGGTAAACAACAGGCGGTCTTATCGCTAAAAAGCGATCTCTTCCAGTCAACCTTTGGGTAGCGGAAATAAAATGTGTTCTATTCTCCTTCTAACATTCAGAGGCATTGTGACAGGCAAGGAGAAACGAATTATAAGTTATGATATATGCCTCTGAATTTAATAACTTATAATGCCTAATGGAATAAGACAATAATTATGTTAATACTAGCACACGTTTTACACGTGAATCATGAAATGGCGACGTTTCATGATATGCGTAGGAATTTAATGATCTGGCGAATTTTACGATCGGCCGCCGACATAGCAAATCTAGTTAAATGCCGTGTTTTCCATGCGAACGTTTCCTGTTTGCGTAACATTCTTATTGATATTTGTTTTGCCACTCCAGGCGTCAAACAGAAGGATATTATTTAACCTCCTGCCGGCTCACGTGGCGACACACTTCCTAGACAACCAGTTCCGGACCAACATGGTAAGTACTACTCGAGCTTCAATCAAATTGCTATTAACATCCATGCATTTTTTCCATTTGAATGCTTTTTTCATAATTGGTATGTGCTTTCTGTAACATGATGAACTTATTGACCTAGCGAGTTAAACTAGTCGCAAATGTGCCTACATGTGTATAACACTTATATTGATTTAAACTAATACGATGTTGACTCATTACTTGAGTTTAAGTTTATCGCAAGATGAAGTCCCGTTTTACTTATATAAAAGGTCAGATAAATTTATGGTGTTTAATGAATCAAAAAATCAATTCATGGCTTCATCGATATCCATCTTGATTGTGACATTTTATACTTTAATTTTCACTACATTCGCTTTAAGGATAGACATATATAGACACGATGGAATCATGAATTTGCTAATTTTGACTTGTGCTTTTGGTAAATGAATTCACCTTCAGATGAAAAAAATGGGAATATCAGCTTTAAATCATATTTACTAAGTGCATAGTTTTAAAAATATTTGTCTATCATATTTTGCTTCAATGCTTCCTAACCATGGTCTGTGGCTTGCTTATGTGGGGGGGCTTATGCATGTATCATTCACATCTCAGTCTACACGCAACTCATTCATTTTCAATTTTGACGTCATGTTTTAATATGAATTAGTCATGAATCATTCACATTTTAGACTACATGCAATTCATTCCTTGTCATGTTATGATTTATACACGCTGTTCATATTTCACGAGCTGAGGATAATACATTAATGTGCATTTGAGAATTCATTTAATTGTGTACCTTGTTGTCATGGAATAAAGTACACGTTCAATTAGTTTTAGAATGCACATACGGTTGTTTGCCGTGGCAGTACTACACCATCATTCGATGTTAGCTTTTATTATGCTTCGCTGTTAAACAAGCAAGAATAGGGAACAGTGACATAACCATTGGCCGAACTAAAACACGTAAAAATTCAAAACCTAATTACTAACAATTTGATATGAAAACGATGCTGCTATTACATCAAATTCAGTGCGGTTTTAAAAATAACGCACTATTAATTACGAGTATAAAGGCATTCGTTTCAATACATTTTTAATGACCGGATTTTTCAAAAAATGACACTTTTTTAATAAATACACAGCAAGAAGGAAAATATGTATCAAAACCCCGAAAGTTAATATAAATTTATACACGGGGAACACAATAAGCTGACCACAGCCTTAAAACCCCACTCCCCTTCTATCATCCAAACTCTCAGACTCGTAAAATTAACTTTGGAACTGGCCTATGTCACTGCCCTACGCTGGCTTGCGCGCAACTGACAAGTGGCGCCGGCAGGACCTGTACCACCAGTCGTACCAGCGCGTGGGCGTGGTGTTCGCCTCCATCACCAACTACCACGAGTTCTACATGGAGCTGGACGGCAACAACCAGGGCATGGAGTGTCTCCGGCTGCTTAACGAGATCATTGCAGACTTTGATGAGGTAGGTGTATTTTAAAATCACTAGGTAATAGTTTACAATTTGGTGCCGTGACCAGGATATTAGAGCATTTCGCTCACTTCACTTGCATCTAAACCCGTCTATATGGGTGTATACACATGTATGTGTGCGTTTATAATAGTTATAATAGCGATAGTGAAAAAATAAATTAGGGTCACTCAAAGTCAACAACAGATATTAAGGCTGCTAATTGATGTTGGATATTAATACAGATATCTCTTCTTCAGTCGGTCCCTCAATACCGAGGATCGTGACATCATGTCCTTCTGTTGAATACCAGGTTCCTCCATAGGGTTCTGTTCCCCGCCAAGGGCATGGCCTCGTGCAGTTTTAATTGCATAGGTGCCATAATTTGAGAACACCATCTAGTAGGAGGAGAGGCCTGAGGTCTCGAACCTACAGATATAGACATACGCGTAAATAGCTATTTGAATGCTATAATAGAATTACGTGCATAACGAAACACCTCAGTGAGTCAGATTCACTGTGTCTACTACAATATAATATGTAACGAAGAATAAATCAATAAATTAAAACAAAGGATGTTAGTCACGGCCCTGCTGCGGCTTATAGTTTCGTTAGAATTACAATGGAAACGAGTCTAGAATTCGTAATTAGAACGCAATCCAAGGATCTCAGTTTGTACAGGACATGACGACTGATTCAAGGCGTGAACTTGACATTACATATCTCAATGTCGCTTAAAATAGTTTCAAGAATAGGCATTAGTGCAAAAAAACCCTTTTCTAGGCATTTTAAGCATTATTCCGATTGTCTTTCTCCTCCTGCACTTTTGAAAAATGTGTAAACTCTTAATGTAACTTATGTACATAAGCCAACAAAATATGTTATAGTGATTCGCTGTAGTAAATCGAGTATTTCAATCAAACGCCAAATTAATCGATTTATAATAACTTGCAGCTACTGGGCGATGATCGGTTCAGCGCTATAGACAAGATCAAAACAGTGGGATCCACGTACATGGCGGCCGTTGGACTTATCCCTGAGAAGAAGATGTTGGACGACGCTAGCACGCGCAAGCACATGGCCACGCTGGTCGAGTTCGTGTTCGCCATGCGCGACAAGCTCAAGGACATCAACGACAACTCTTACAACAACTTCATGCTGCGAGTCGGTAAGTAACGTGTCTCGTTTGTTAGGCACTTTTGTTGACTCAAGCGAGCTATTCGGCGAACTAAAGTACGAACTTCATGCCTTACGCTGAAAATCTGACATGGATAAGATAATTTCTATAAAAAAGTATAAACAAGACTAAAGCGATGTGAGTAATACAGGGTGTATTAGGTTGAAGGTAGAAGACCTTACCTATATTTTACCGACGGTAATAAAATTGATCCAAGTGTTAAAATAATTAAAAATGTTGTGTTTCTTTTCAGGTCTAAACGTGGGTCCGGTAGTCGCCGGAGTGATCGGCGCGAGGAAACCCCAGTACGACATCTGGGGCAACACGGTGAACGTGGCGTCGCGCATGGACTCCACCGGCCTCCCCAACCACACGCAGGTCACCGAAGAAGTCCACCACTACCTCAAGGACCTGCCCTACCAGTTCGTCTGCAGGGGAAAGGTCAAAGTCAAAGGAAAGGGCGAAATGACAACATACTTCCTGACCGACCGAGCGACGTCCGGCAACGGCACAATCAACCACTCCAACGGTCAACCGCCAAACGGCCCGCCGACCGCCTATGGCGGCGTCGCGACCCCCCTGGCCATGCTGCAGAACTCGGCGAGGAGAGCGGCCCAGCCGAACAGATTGCCGCCTCTGAGGGAGACCTCGGTCGCCGAAAACGAGCCCCTCCTGCCTGGCAACGGACACCAGAGCGACGGGAACAACCACAGAGGCGGCAAGGGCCGCAGGAACAAAGAATCGGAGGAGACTCCCCCCCCGCCTCCCCCGCACGGCGCGTCGGCGAACCCTCGATGGCCGCCGCCCCGGGCGCTCGTGCCGCCGTGGCCGCGCCCGCAGGAGCCGCGGCCCCCCGCGGCGCACAAGCGGCGCCCGCCCGCGCGCCTGCCGCGCCCGCGCTCCAGCGAGAGCCTGCCCCTCGCGCGGAGCCCCCGCGTGCACTCGTCGGCGGACGAGCTCAGCTCCCTCACGCGCTCGCCCAGCCTCAGCTCCTCGGACGAGAGCTACTCGCGCACGACGGACGCGTCGCCGTCGCCGCCCCGCCCGCCGCGCGAGCACCCGAGCCCCGCGTACGACTACCCGCCGGTCCGCTCGAACAGACCGCCCGCCGGCAACATCGCGGAGTTGTACGCGAAGCGCAAGATGGGCCGGAAGCCGTCGCTCGACGACAAGTTCGTCGAGGAGAATATAAATTTCGAGGAGGAGAAGCTTCAGAGAAGTATCATAAATATGCTCGCGTCGGCGAAGCGCGACGGATGCAGTCAGACGGACAAGAAGGATGTGCCCGACCGGCTCGCGCAGCGGACGGGTTCCTTCTCGAGCTCCGGCAGTCGACCCAGTAACTTGAAACATTTGAACCGCGACCGGCAGTTCAGCAAGCGCAGCCCCACCGACGTGGCCTGCGTGCCGCCCTTCGAGAGAGAGATACAGAGGCTGCTCGACGATAAGAGTCTTATCAAACCTAATCCGCCCAAGGCGGAGCGGAAGGAATTGAAATTAGAATTAAGGTGAGGATACTTGCTTCTTGCGTCTGAAACGTTTGCTCATTTCGTTTTAAGACTTGGTAAGGATGCCAATTCACCAGTTTTTGTCGGTTCAATGGACCGCTAATGTTGTTTTCGGAAATGATTTATTTGCTTCCGGTGGTCTAACAATCTAGTGTAATTTTCCTTACCTTTCGCCTTTCCTTTCCTTATCTTATCTTATATTGTCTTATCTTATCTTATTAAATATTGGTTTACTAAAAAAGGTGTAAGTAATATTGTCTTCACTTAGTGCGGCTTTTATTTAAAAATAAAACCCTAAAAAATATATTTTTTACGTATATAATTAAGCTGCGGATGGCTGCGGTCATTAAAAATGAATTCGTAAAAAATGCCGATTGTAATAAGTTTTTGTTATCAAGATAAGATAAGACAAACTTGGTGTCTCCCCTTTTCAGTCAGAGGATACTTTCCAGCCTTGCCGATGAATCTAATTGTATCCTTTCCCATCTTAGAGCGACGAATCCGTGTCTGTCGCCGGTGCGCAGTGTGAGCTGCAACAACAACAGCAGCCCGCTGCGCGCGGTGGGGCTGGCGGCCATCGCGGGGCTGGCGCGCGAGCGCTCCCCGCGGCAGGACTTCCCCGGCGTGCTGCCTACCGACGTGGTGGTGCAGCTGCCCGATCCCATGGACGCGCCGCAGCAAAGGTACCAGGAATAATTTATTTATTTATTTATTTGGAAATTTAATTCAGGCAACAAGGCCCATATTACAAATACCTTAAGCTTTGGATTCCTCCGAAAACGGTGCCGTCATATGACGGCCGTCATATAGCGGCAGCAAAAGACGGCCGTCTTTACGGTGGCGACATGTGGAAAGTACCACGGCGTCATAACACACCGTCATCCACCAAGGTCAAAGCGGCAAATTTGAAAAATGTAGGCGCGATGGGATAACGTCCCATAGAAAATTTGAATTTCGCGCCTTTTCCTACTGACAAGATTTGCTTGATCATCTATAATTTACTTGGAGGATGAAATATCATCAGAAGAGGAAAATAATCGTAGTACGGAATCATTTATTCAAATCTCGTGTCATTTATTCAAAATGGCGTCACCGCTATCTAATAAAACGTTCACGAAACTATCGACACCGTCATGACGGCCGTCATCTTACGTTACGTTGACAATCAACGTAACGTAACGCCGTCTAGGAAACCGCGCCATCTTGTTTACATAGACAACGTTCTAGTAACGTCAGTCAACGCTATATAGCGGCCGTAATATGACGGCACCGTTTTCGGAGGAATCCAAAGCTTTACAGACTAACATACATATGTATTTTATAAACTTAAAACTAAACACTAGCTATTTAGTCGATAAAACGGCGTGGCTCCGTTGCATCGGCTGCTCCTGTGGCGGATAATGTTTCACGCACAATAGGGATGATGACACATGTTGAATTTTATAACAAAGTCTAGTAAAATAGATAGCAAACGAGCAATTTATCACAATAATGTGGATATTAAAATAAAATATTCAAAAATTACAAAAATACAGAACCTATAAGTTTCAACTTTAAGATTTTTGTTAACTTCCCAAAACGATAAAAGTAAGGGTACCATTCGATTCCTTACATTTCATCCAAAAAAATATTGTATAGCAACTATATACATAAACGCAATATTTCACCGACAAAAACGCAATTTTCTTGTTTTGTCCATACTACAAGATGGGCTCCCAGAGACCTTGACGTCACGTTCCCTTGTCATTTTGTATAGGGCGTTTCGCGAGTGAAGTGCGACTGTCGGCCTTTGACTACAATTTTTGACTTTTGTGTTACTTTAATGCAATGGGTCCCATATAGACATTTGATTCTAAAAACAAACCCGATCAATTGATACTGATACCATAAATGAAAATTAGTCATGTAGCCTATTATGTACGTTTCAGCACCTCATACATTAAAATGTTTAGAATAAGCAATATTAAATATAACTAAATAGATATTTTCTCAACTTCTGCTAATCAAACAAATAGTATCCAAGTAAATGTTAAATCGAGTCACCGAATTTAATAAATCTGGTTTTGTTTACAGTCCGCCGTGCGAGAGGAAGATGCCGGCAGACACAGAAGCTCAAAAAGAAAAGCAAGAAAAGGAGATACAAGAGCGATTACACAATCGGGTAAATTACCTTCCATTCAATGACCTATTATTATTTATATTATAAATATAATATCTGGGTGAGATAAAAACTCGAAAATGCGCGTTTTCCCAGAGATAAGATCTAGCTAGATCGATTTTTCGCCCCCGAAAACCCCCATATAGCAATTTTAATCGAAATCGTTAGAGCCCCGAAATATATATACAGGGTGTAATCTAAAACGTGATACAAGATAATCAAACCTGAATCTTTTCATGATTTTGAACAACTTTTATTATGATTTAGATAAGATTTTTTTTTATTGTTAATTTACAAAGTTGACCCAACTTTGTAAATTAACAATAAAAAAAATCTTTGCCATACATTTTTGTTTACCTCTCCTTGACCATTTCTATGGAACAGCTCAATTTTTTTTTAATATTACAAAATTGACCCCATCGTAAAAGTTGTTCAAAATCATGAAAAGATTCAGGTTTGATTATCTTGTATCACGTTTTAGATTACACCCTGTATAAATAAAATACAAGAATTGCTCGTTTAAAGCTATAAGATATATAAAAACTTATACTCACCCAGTACATCAATCCGCAGGTTCCGTTGACGAATCATAGAGACTTAGCTCTGTACGGGGAAAGTCAATCGGAGTGGAGTTCGTCGTGTTCGGAGGGCGAGGGCGACGGCGAGTGCGGTCAGCCCGAGAGCACCGGCTACACCACAGACGACCCCGCGCTAGAGAACGTGTCCATGCTCAACGAGGCCGGCACCGACGCCGAAGCGGCACTCAGCGACGTCAACTCCTGCTACTTCGACCGGGACGACGACGTATCCTCCCGCGCCTCCTCCCGCCTCCTCGACTCCGAAGCCCTGGTCTCGCTGGAATCTCTCAGCGCCATCTACGACTCGGACGAGCCCGCGCACAGGTACCTGGCGAACATTCGCACCGTCAGCGAGTGCATCACGAGGAACTTCGGCCAGCCCACGCACGTCACCGACGGCGAGAGCGACGTCTGATCCCACGTTGGACATTATGTGGCTGGAATTATGAAGCTTCGGGCTTATGTGGATCTTTCGTTTCGACTTATCGAGGAATCTCACTTGTAACTGAACCGTCGTGACATCGAGCGAAAGTGAAGAATGCTCTCTATTTAAAAGTGCTAGTAAAAGTTATTGGAATACTCAAAATACTTTTGTGAATTGTTATATATCGATCGTTTTGAATTTGAAGTATTTGGATGTCGACTTCTAAATATTGCTGACGTGCCTGTTTTAATATATGTATCGTATGTGTGTAAATTGTCAGTATATACCTAACTATTATATCGAGTAAGCGGCGAGAAGCCATGAGATGGCGTCGTTGGGGAGGATGCGATGATCTCTACAATTATAAGGTGCTCTGACTTAGAATAACGTACCTTACTATGGTCTGTCTTGTGATACGTGGTTTAGGAATTTGACTTCGACCGACCAATCTGTGTAAGAGTCAGTGTTATAGACTGCGGGCTGGCCCCTTAACTGTAAATTGTAAGTTGTCTTTCAGTATCAGTCAGTTGTCGGAGGTTAGTACGACTTGTAAATGTGCTTAATATTAAAGTTAGTTATATTTTTTGCATTTCAATTTATAGTAGTATTGTTACCATAGACTGGAAGAATTATTTTTTCTACAATCGTTGTATTGAAGGACTTAAACGTAGATAGACATCATGGATAGTGCCATTGTACCCATCACAATTGTCTTGACCTCTCGTTCATTTAGTTCAGGGTGAGATCTGTTACCGACACCCAAACAACTGTATTTAAAAGCTTCGTCTGGTATGAATTTAAGGTGAGACAGCATTGGCAATTGGCAACAATTGTATCAATTATCCGCCTTGTCGCCAGGCGAATATTCAAAACCAACCCAAACTGCACCGTGGACGAGAGATATATTCGAACCCGAAGGCCACGAAAAATATGCTCCGAGAAAATAGGTACGCTTGACCCTGACGCTGCCAGCCTTCGTTACCATACATCTGTTTTATATATAATTATGTTTGGCGATTGACGCTACTTGCGTCAGTGTTAAGCGTCAAAGATAATTTTATTTGTGGCTGAGGGTGGCTTAAATGTAGCTTAAGTAAAAGAACCGTGAGACTTGACAGTACAACTTATACATAACACCACTAGCGAATATTTGTTGTAGAATATTCTCGTGAACAATCAATTACCTATTATTTGTATAAGTTTCTGTGTCAATTCGTGTAACGATTGTTGTTGACTAGAGTAAACACTGTATAATTATCTGCAATATAAAACTATAATATATAATGTATATTTAGTCTGTAAACATTTGTTTTAGTCGCTTTTCTTGGCTAAGAATGTACTTAAACTATAACGGGCAAGTAACTGCAATATGTGGTGGATTCCGATTGAGGCGATCAGACGTAGAACTAATATTCGGGTGATTGTGGTTTTATTTTCTTTACTCTTGCTTGTATCAAGCACTCGCCTCTCAGGCAGCAACCCGCGTGTGTATTAAAATGGGTAAATTAGAAATGGATTAAGTTTAGTATTCTTTCTAGTTGCCAGAGGTGAACTTTGAGGAATAATAGTGGGCAAACAATCGATTTGTATATAGGAGCACTTGCATCCGGCGAGTCTTGGGAGTTGTTATACTTTGTAAATATTGTTAATCGTCTACATACATATGAAGTGCTATTCCACTTTAAATTACGTAAGTGATATTTTTGCTATTTATATCCTCAGTATTTTCATATTTTTTTGTTATTATGCAGTGCCAAACTATTATTTTTTGTAGTTGCTTGTAATCGACGTTTTATTTATTATTCATTCAATCATGTTATATTTATATGTAAAGGCGATAAAATTTATTGAAAACTAAAACTATACTTACATGAAAAATGAAAATTGAAGATGTTTAAATTAAATCCATAAAATAGGTCTGAACTTCAACATAACTGTAGAATTAGCAAAGTAACAAAAACATAATCAATCCGTTTTAATATGTATCCAAAATATCAAAAATATTGAGAGACAACCGATGACGATTCAAAAGTATTCATTCAAGTAATGGTAAATATTTGAATAAAAAATTCTACTTACTTTTTAAAGTCTTGTTTTAAATAGTATTCAGATTAAAGCTATTTTCTCACCAATGATAGATAATTCATATTATAAATACCTGACTATTATCATATACATAAATACTCAATCATACTTCGTGCACGATTTTTATATCTGGCGTTGATCATATCCTACATATTTAGCTTTAATGTGAATAAATGACAGAGTAAGAAGATTTTAAGTAACTAACGTAATAGCAAATTATAATGTGGTAACTTTTGTGATTATTTATTTGACATTAAATTTTCGCCTTACGTAGAAAGTGTATTGTGTATTTGTTTCAATTCAATTAAGCAATATTAATTACTTGGAATTAAAGTGGTTTACATTACCGGTACTTTATTTTATTTCATGTTTATTAATTATTAACATCTACTTTATGGTATGGGAGCCAATGTACACTTTTGAACCTTATGGTATTGTAATAAGGGTCAAATTGTTTGACATATTTTGTCCTATACTTTACTTTATAGGTACCGTAGCTCATTTATAAATTATAATTTCTTTAGTCATAATTAAGGTTGTCAAGATCCATAGTCGATGGCTAGTGGCATTTTTGAGGTTGAAACTGTTTGTTTTAAGGGACATAGTGAACATGGCGATAATATATTGTTAAATGCATATTGGTATAGGATCATAGAAAGTAAAAAATAGTCACGTGGCAAATTTCACGATATCGCAAGATGTTAATCTTATTATGAGCTCATGAAATCATGAGGTACAAACATCAATGTGCATTTGCGCCGCTGTTCTTTGCCCATTTGCGAAGTTTATTTGCGAATAAGCGGACCAGTACACAAACGTATACCTATCATAACAAAGTTTGGAAAAAACTTTTTTTTCTGACAATCAAAAGATATGCAAAAGATAAATGTGGTAACTATGTAAGTATGGGATACATACACAGTTACTACGTTAGGCTACATACAACTTTGAGTTGGTACCTAGGTAGCAGAGTGAGATAAGCGTTTTCCAAAAAAAAAAGTACATTTCATTAATGTGTTCAAAATATTGACTTCTTGGGCTCATTTTACTCAGAATCATTAGTATATTCACGCCTCATACATGAAAAAATGTGTCCCAAGATTTCCTTTCCAGATCGTCACATTTTTGTATGAATAATTTTTTTATTTGTATGAACGTGACGAACTGGAAAAATAAATTATCCATACAAAATTTTGGGACACTTTTTTTTAAGTGACTATATACGCGTATTGCAATAATTTTTATTAAAACCAATAGCTACTGATTTTTTGTGCTGAAAAAGCAATGGGATATTGATCCAATACCTATGCCAAAATAACTTGCCTGAACAGCGTAGTGACACAACGCATAGGTTCGCGGGCCAGGTACGGCGGGTATGTTATGTTTTCCGCATACTAATGACTTTACCTTGAACCATGAGACGCCATGAGAATATTATCGCGGATGTTTAAACTTGTGTCTCACTTAACACCACGTGGAGTTAACGGCTACCTGAATTTAAACACCATGAACGGTTGGCCAACGAATATTATATTGAGCACTAAGAATTATAGTATTAAAGCACGAGACATTTGAACGGGTGATTCGGAGTACGAGGTAAATGACCATGTGAGATTGAAATCATATATTATACTAAAGTATCAACCAAAACACAGTATTAAGTATTTATAACCCTTAATTAAAGGGGCGTTTTCGTTAAAATGTACTATTTCATGAATCGACTGTAAATATTTCGATCAATGTGGTATCTGAGTAGATTATTTTCAAATTGATAAAACAAATAAAAACAAAGTAGACGTGTGCAGTCTATTTCACAGCATATGTATGCAATTTGATACCTTTGGCCTATTGTAGTGATTCACATTCGATTCGACTATATTTAGGTATTTGATACGCGTGGTGCATTGCATTGTTAAAAATGCAATATGGATGCACTCGGCGTGCTGTTGTTACCTAACTTGATATAGGCAAGTACCTACACTTAGCTCATACTAAGAGTATGTGCTAAGTGTAGGTACTTGCCTCATACTCTGCTAACTTTTATTAAATCAAGGAAGCCAATGAAAATGCAACTTTATAATTACTTATGATGGCGATTAGTTTATGTGTACGTGTACTTAATACTTATATGCAATATTAATTCCAATATATAATAATAATTACTATAATTAGTGCGCCGAGGGCAACAATGGGGGACAATAATTAATAAATATATGTAGGTACTTACATTGAATTCAAAAGAAACCCTTTTATCAAATAATTTGCCTGAAAAAGAATAGGGCAGTTCTCATTGTCATAATGCTTTTTTCTTTTGCACTGTTTCCATCACCCAAAGGTTGTCTGGAGGAAATCACTGTTTTGAGAAACGGGCCGCATTTTATATCTATCAGTTTTATTGTTTAAAGTTTCTTTTACCCATATTACTTAATATTAATTTTATTAGGTACCTATGAGAACTAAAGAAATAAAAAAATAGGTAGGTATGTATTGTGAAATTTGTAGTAGTACTTAGTTATTCGAGAGTTCGAGACTGAAAGGTAGGTCAGAGCTATAAGATGTAAATAAATATAGGTGTTCAGCTGTTTGAGATACCTGCAAGGCGGTTGGCATGGTGATATTGATTAACATTTTGGACCTTGTCAAGGACTAAGCATAGATAATAATCTGCTTAGAAATTGTGGATGAATATTTATCTTTAGTTTTTACATCGAGTTTAGGCTTTTCCGCCAGCAATCAAACTTTAGCTCGAAAGCTCGCGCTTGTGTGGGAGTCGCGTTGATATGACATTCCAACCCTCACACATACAAATACGACAGTTGTACGAGGTGACTGTAGGTTCGTCGAGAAACACCGGTCGGGACAACGCATTGGCAGAGGCCTGACATGGTTTCCTGCGAGTCATGAGTCAGTGCTGCCGTAATCAGGTGCAGTTTCATTCAAAATAATGAGAAATAATCGGTATGTGAGTAAAATAATATGAGTGGATGACGCGGCACGCGGTGGTCACCACCACACGCGCACAGCTGCCTGTCTGACGCCGCCGCCCATTGGCTGCGGGAACCGGTCGCGCCCTCCCCGCCGCCGCGCACCCCTCCCGCGCCCGTCACAACTTACAAACGAATTCTTATTCATATCCCTTGCTACAACCGTTTGAACCGTTGCTGCCGTTGACAGAGCACTCTACGCCCGTATTTCGCGTAATCTTATCGAAATGTGCCCAATGTTGAATGTGATTTGTGTATTCAATCAGTGAATTTTAAATAATCATACAGGTCAGCCGAATTAAGTGTACTGTCTGAATTTTAGCTCTGCGCTATGAAAACGAACAGCCAAGCCAGTGTTTTTGTACTTTTTGTGTCGGTGGTCGAAGAGCGGCTTCGGTGCAGGGTTACCTTTACCATGTGCGTCAGGTAGTGTTTTGCTCGTATTAGTTTGTCCACAAACTAATAATGTTGGCGCGTAGATACAGTGGTGAGCACTGAGTGAGTGAGGCGTGGTGTTTTGGTGATTCATAGTGCGTTGTGAGGATATGAAGGTGACGGTGTGCTTTGGAGCTGTGCGGGTGCTGGTACCCTGCGGCGCCGGCGACCTGCTGGTTCGGGACCTAGTGCGGGAAGCCACTCATCGCTTCAAGAAAGCTACAGGACAGGTCAGTAGCGCTATACTGCTTACGACACACAAGTCTCACAACTCGTCGATCTGGTTCACTTTTTGTACCACGGACGTGTTTTCGCGCGTTTTCCCTCCTTTTGTATTGGTCCGCGTACGATTCGAATTGGCCGTGACGCGAAACGACATAGTAAACAATGCGGGTAGAATGAAAGTTCGAACGTAACGCATTTCCGAATATGCAATCGTCATAGTGAAGTAGAAGTTAAACATACCTACCTGGATATATATTATGAAAAATGTTTGTAATGGAATTTGGTAGTTCCGATGTTAACTGAAAGTAAGTAGTATAGGTATTATGGAAATAGTAAACAAAAACTCAGCATTTAGACACAGGTAGGTACTTTATTTTACATAAATACCGCATATGTCTATACTTACTTAATGACGTGCATAGGTACCTGCATTCCAGTTAGGTTTTGCTCTCATCTAGACCATTGTTTTTGCTTTGCGTAATGATCGTTTGGCTATGGAATGCTCGGTCGTGCCACAAGAACCACTTTCGCGACAATGCAAGTATCTATTCGGAATTATGACTACTCAGAAACGAGAAGGCGATGCGGTCAAACTAGATTGCTGACTAAGACTCCGGTCCATAGATAGACGAGTAAGAAGACATTCACAAATAGTACGTATCTCAGCTACCTGGCTAATTTAATTTCATAATAATGTATAAGTAATGGTTGCAGATGACACACTTTTGAGTCGTTTATTAAGTTATTATATTCTAAGATAGGAGATAGTTGTACGAATTTTACGTAATGCGCGAATATGGCATCTATACTTACATATTTCAAACCTACTCAACTTGTTACTATTTTAGAAACGGTCGTAAAAAATCCGGCTCGAAGGACCAAACCTTTTGACCGGATTTTCAGCTTTATTATTAACACACATTTACCGTTAATTGCAGGAAATATACGCAAATAAACATACCACGTCCTGCTAATGTTGCCAAAGATAGTGAAACTATTTCCTCTTTTCCTATACCTAAGGAATATTCATCCTTGCCATAAATAAGCTTGTGCAAGTTCCATCGGAACTATTCATGCGTGTAACCGATTTAATAAACACTTTAAATAGAAGTCTCTGGAGAGTGGAGCATACTTGCGTATGGTATATAAAGTTGAATTATATGTTCACTACGCAAGTATTAAGTAGGTAAACCAACACGTCTAATACCGTTTGCTTATCCCTAAGGGGCCTAAGAAAACGGCTTCTTATTATCATTTTTATGCTTAGTTATCTTTAAATTACCTACAGTAGGTACAATCTCGCTAAGAGCCGGATTAGTGGAAAATTCGGGATTACTGGTAGTTAAATAGCAAATCTATATAATTTTTATATGTTTTTAATTATGTTTTAGAAATGAGACCGTTAAAAACTTTAGTTAAACTAAAACCTTAATCACTGCCTTACCGCCCTTACCCTTAGGTCACGGTCTCTTACATCATGTTACATAATATATGTTTAACGTCTTCATCAAACAATAACAGAACACTTGTGAGCGTTACGTTCGATTCTAAGACCTTTATCTTCCATCATTAGCAATAGACAATCACTTGCAGCTTGCAGCGCACCTGCCTTCACCGCCACTGGCGTTGCAAAGAAATATGCGATCGTAGGAAGCCCCGACCTTGCGATATAGGTACTGTTGCAGTACTTACTAACGTTTGCATGTTAGGTTAGTGTACGAACCTTACGAGTTCAATGTTTTTACATACTTACTCGTATATCATTATTCGGGAATGTACCTACTTACCGGTATGTAATGTATAACGATGATATAAATTATAAAGTAATACTTACATATGAAATTAGAGATGGGCCAAATAATATGGAGTCTGCCGAATACGAATATTTATCGGTCGAAGTCGGTTCTGATATTACTGAACCGAATATTCGGCCGAATTATTTGGCGTTTGTCGATGTAGATAGGTACGACCAGCATAGACCCCTGGACCACTAGCCGAAGCATCGCACACGAGGCAGAGCCTACCAGCTAGATGGCGGTTATAATGGAGGTCTTACAACTGTTAGATCATGCTTACCAGTTTTATAGCAAATAAGGCTCGCCAGGCTACGGTAAGCTTGTGATTTAAACCTAAATGCTCAAGTCCTAACCTACCTAAATGTTAAAAAGAGTCACGCAACATTTAGTTTCATAATACAAATACCACATCTACCTTCTTACCTGTCGTAATTTTAGAATGATCGCGAACGCTAAATTGCGTTAAGTTAAGGTCCACCTGCTTACTAGTAGCACCAGTTTCCACTAACACGGTTTTAATTTAAACGGAAAAAAAAATAATTGCAGCGGTCGACCAATTTCGAATAGGAGTAATTATTTTAATTCATAATGCATGAATTCCATACATACATCGATTTAGCAACTCAACGTCATCCTTGCGCAAATATGTAGTTAGAATACTTTAATTCGTTTTGGCAAACGTAGCATTTGCCCCTTTCTGCATGATCGGTTGCACCGTTGCACAAGTGACTTCTTTATTTCAAAAAGAACACAAGTGACGGAGACTCCTGTACAGATTTGCGTCGTTTTTGAAGTTGCAGGGCTGAGGTCGACCCGCGACCTAACGAGCCCACTGCCGGTCCACTGGCGAAACAATGTGATAAAATCGACACGCTTCTTAGCAACTTAGCTTAGGAATGTTAGAGTTTAGATGCAACATGCAGTTTACCAGATCAAAGCTGGATTACGCGCCGGAAACCGAAATGTAAAATTATTTTGAGAGAGAGGATTAACTTGAGAAACAAAACATGTTTTCAGGATTTATGTTTAAAGTCACGTACCACGAAAGTTTTGTCATGTTTTCAGTAAGGTAAAAAACCAAAATAAGAAGGTAGACAAAACATTGGTGGGTCTCGCTCGGGGCAAGCCCTGCAGGTATGTGCGGCGCCTTCCTCGGCTATTGTACCGGCACGCGGGACCGGTTCTCAGAAATATGACAGCCATCATAACTCCAACACGTTTCATTTCGGATAATCCATCACTGAAGAGGTATATAATTTGATCTCGTGTCTAGCTTCAAGTTTTACGAGCACTTCTTCGAGAAAAACTATAAAATTGGACACATAACAATAGGACCCATGTGTGATTCGGACGGATTCCTTTAACAGTTTTATTATTCGATAAAAATTTAATGGTCACACATAACAATAGTCCCAGAAACAATAAAATCAACTTCTATAACTTATACTCTTAATTTCAATTTCAAGTTGGAATTTTATTAATAAATACCTATCTGAATCTAAAAGAAACTAAATGATCCATATTAAATCTCAAGCATTCAAAGTGTCCTACAATAAATCTCAACAAGTGATCAGAAAAAAATCTCCGGCCTTGCCGAGCACCATATGTCGAGTTTCCTGTCAGGTCATCAAGTGGATGGATGGCAGGTCTTTGGCCGAACGAAACTCTCAATTTTTTTCTTACGTTTAAGCTGGGCTGATAAAAAACACTACATTTATTAATATTAGCATTCAGTAAAATAGCCTCTACGGCTATCGTAATAAAATGTAACTTGTCGGTAATTATTTTGCTTTCCGACTCGGCCGGTGTACGTTGATAATGGCTTCCACATGTTGCCGTTGTCGGTATATTTTTATTTAAGTGATTTTAAATAACTTAAGGCGAGACTGAAGCGATTCCAGATTTGTGTATCAAAGAAAAAGACAGTCAAGTGTCTTTTTAAGATCTTTATAAAATATTATGCAGCCAAATACAGACCTACACGATGAGTTTGAACGTCGTTTGAACCGGATCGTTTACACCACGCTAAGGTCACTGTACGATAATTAAAGAGGTGGAGGCCATCGATTATTCCATAGGTAAGTTAACTTATCAAGTTATCAAGTAAGTAGGTATACTTGGAGCTACATAATTATGTTAGTTTGCCATTACGAAACATATGTAGTCAGTAGTCAGCTGTGCGATCTAATCTCTACATATTTACATAGAAGTTTGCACTTTGTAGGGCCAGAGTGTTAGTAACTCTGTAGCTGAATAGGTATGTTGTACTTACATATAATGTAAGTACAACATACTTTTCATTACACATAATAGAAAAGTTACATGTTTACATGTAAAGTTAGTTCTAGCCGCGGCCATAAGTAGATAATTTGTCCAAGAAGCCAAATTAGAGCCAATTTTAGTTCAATCATCCCAAATGTCCATAATTTATCATCTTATTAAATTTTGACGATTTTCGCGTATAGTAGAATATAATCTAATAATAGTTTGTGTTGTCTATATAATATATGTATTCGTATTATTCAGTTGAGTTTCAGCAATTTTTAAGATTTCTACCACACTACTTATTCGTTTTAGCGCCACTTGCACCATTCTACTAACCCGGGGTTAACCGGTTAAACCTGACCATGTGGTTACCAGTACAATTTGATACTGAGTTAATGGTTTAACTGCTTAACCTCGGATTAGTGGAATGGTGCCCACATGGGCCTTAGTGTCCGTGCTAGTTCGGCCTCGTTTGGAAGTAAGTACAACGGTCTCTAAAGCCGTTTACGTCTCGTTCGCTTGACCCACAGGACATGCCGCCGCCGCCGCACAAAAACCGATCGTCGTTACAGTAGCAGATGTTGCTCTAATTAGTATACGATAAATGTCAAGCCTTGTTTAGATGTCTCTAATCGTCTTTGCGTTTTACTTCTTAAAGTTTACCATGAGTAAGTGCTGTAGGTATGTAAATTATAACTAGGCGAACTAGAAATTTCAAGAGAACATATAACTGTCGGACGATGGAAAGAGATTTAGGTGTTAATTTGTCTTTCTGGTCCTGATAGTTTAGAGTTAGAGTACTTACGTACTTATTTATCAACATTTTGGTACAGTCCAAGACTACCTCTGAGGTGCGGTATGCTGGAATACACTTTTTACAGCCAATAATAAGTTATACTCGTCCTTATCACTCACAAGAACAGGATAAACCTTAATTAATGAAAGGACGCGGGCGTTTAAATACACATAGGTACCTACTCGTATTTTTGCTAACGCAATTGTATTATTGTTACAAGAGATAAATAGTGGGCGTACCATACATGGTCCTCGTAACTGAGTCATGCACACGTGCAGTGCCGTGTCTTGACTTGTCCAGTAATGCGACAAAGACACCGCACTCGCATTCCTATCACTGCCACCAGATCCTTCGCCGCACCGTTTTGTGTGTAACATTAGACTGGCAGACTTATTGGCATTCCGGGGCACTATTCGTTTAGGAAGTGTTATAAAAAACAAGTCAACTTAATGCTCTCTTTAGACACATACGTGTGCATAGGGGTTCGATTACAGGACTGCTACCAGGGGGCCGATTTTTGAATTTCGATCGCTCGATTTCGTCACTCGAAAATCGGTGGAAAACGGCGAAATGCTAATTTTTGAAATACGAGCGATCGAAATTTGGAATCTATTGGTATTGACCACTCGATTTCAATTCTATTAGTAGAATTTAAATGCCTAGTAGTGGAGATATTAATTAACGAAATACACGAAATCGAGTGGTCGAAATTCAAAAATCGGCCCCCAGAGGGCATGCATATCTGAAAATAGAACTACATGTTTGGTAACAAAAACATGCAAATAATAATGTCATGTCATGTGTATCGCATGCATAACTTACTTATATATCTAAAATCTAAATGTATCTACCGATTATGTATTTACATCGGGTCGCATTTTGAACAAATCTAAGATTTTTTTAACTTTTTGCTGAACGAAAATTCTTGATTAATTTTTGCATTAATATACATATTAGCTATTACCTATCTGTCTTAATTATTTTAAGTTAATTATCTACAAATATATAACCTTTATATAAAGCTGTGGTGGCCGAGTGGATATGACATCCGACTTCCGACCAATGAGTTTTTCAGAACTTATGTACGAAATATCATTTGATATTTACCACTAGCTTTTCGGTGAAGGAAAACATCGTGAGGAAACCTGCATACATCTGCGAAGAAATTCAAAGGTGTATGTGAAGTCCCCAATCCGCATTGGGCTAGCGTGGGGACTATAGCCCAAGCCCTCTCGCGCATGAGAGGAGGCCTGTGCCCAGCAGTGGGACGTATATAGGCTCACAGTATTATTATATAACCTTTAGCATTATTTTACTTTTGACATAGGTAACTGGTAATTTAATAGTTTGATGTGATGTTAGACCGAGCAAAACAGTCGTTAAATATCAATTGGTGCTACTTACCTATAGTGATTCAGGCAGTATGAGTAATTCACGGTCCGGTGTTAAGGAAAACTAACTTGGATTATGCCTACCATAATTTATTATTCACATCGCAGAGCAGAGACACGAAGCTCATGTTTCTATTGTTTTAGTCGAATCGTAACGTAAGCCGATTACAACTTTTGGTCGAGCCGACACCATGAAATTATAATAATTAATAATTATGTATTGGCTAAATTGGCTTACAGATACATATGTTTAGCGATTTATTTATAACTCTTCTTCATTTCTTGAAAGAGAGCTTTCATACGATAAACAAGAAAAATAAAAGGAAAAATGTGTAAAATAGTTTCAAGCGTTCTAATGATTTCATCATGCGGCTCTTTTGAACTTAAATCGCATATCTTTTAGGCATAGCTATCTGACCGATAGCGTATGTAGTAGGTAAATAGGTAGGTAATATAATTTTTTTGAATGTTAAATCCCGTACTCGGAGCAATATTAATAATGGAAACTTAAAACTTTAAAAATATATCCCAAAATGCATCATGAATTGACAGATTTATTTAATCTTTATTGCACATAAGAAAACACACTGTACAAAAGGTGAACTAAAGTAGATTCCCTGTTCTGGAAGTAGGTATGTAACTCCATACCTGATGAAATCCAGACAGGTAACTAGGTAAACAAATTCTGCACAGGCGTTACTTATCTCAAAATCTTTACAAGTTACAAAGCTAATCAAACTTAACTACCGCTTTATATCTTCCAGGTGACCACAAGGAATCAACAGATTCATATCTCAAATTCTCAGACACGTAAAAAAGAAGCAGCAACAATGGGCAATAAAGTGAACAAATATCAACAAAAGTCAACCATTGTTCTTTGAGTGGTTTCCTAAATTTAACATAGAAACACGGTTTTGTCCGGAACCGCTTCAGTTCTCAAGGCCAATTTGTTACGTCGGTCACAGAATAAATAATAGTACTAAGTACAGAACACTCACTCTCTAACAAAACGCGTCTGTTACGATCAGCACAGATATGGCCGCTAGGTGGCGACAGCGCCACGCGCAGCTTATGGCTTTCCCCAAAATTGGGGCTGAACCGATGTACTTTTAGCTACCTGCTGTAGCAAAGCGACGAAATCGCGGAGTGAGACACGCCTGCGTCGGTTTAGGAGTGCTCCTCGCTCTTGTATGCTTAAGAGCCAACAGGAGTGGTCATTTCTCCATACAAACGTACTCGACTGTTTCCTCCGTGGTTTTTGAAGCTAGAGCCATGATTTTTTCAACACAGATAATTATTGTCAATATCTGTGTCGGACCGTTTTGCTTTTTTTGATATTTTTGTTTTTTAAGGCGCTAGAGCCCTTCAAAAATGGGCAAAATGGCCTAATTGACTATGCCGCAATGAGAGGCGTGCTATTCAAAACTGACATCAATTAGTCAAAAAAGCAAAACGGTCCGACACAGATAATGTCATAATCATTTAGATTTCCAAATTTGGTTACGATTGGTTAAGTTTTGGAGGAGGAAACAGTCGAGTACGAAACCTCGATTTTTGATATTTTTACGCAGCATTTTTCGCCTTGTCCTTATCGCACTAGTTTTAGGAGCCGCTTCCGTTAGCGAGACGGGTATATTTACCTAAAATATTTTAATCTTAGCTCCTGTTGGCTCGACCTTATTTCGCCGCGACACGCATTAGCCCTATATTTAAATTGCGTTATTTTAAAGTTAATGAGCTAGATGAGTTCAGGTAGATATGATTTTAACACAATGGACACTCAGCAAACTAATGGCTGTTTGTATGTGTACCTGTCTTTCTCAGGTAGTGGAAATAAGGCTTCCAAGGCCCGCCCTTCGCTGTCGTTAGCGGCCATTTCACACGGAACCTTTCTTTAGGAAGTTTTTTGGATTTTGAAGCGTGATTGTTACAAAAAGTTATCTTTTTTTAACCCCGCTACCAATCCGTCTAGGTCTGATGGAGATTACTTACATTACATCAGGATTCTTTAAAATATTTAGAAAATTTTGATGGGGTAGGTAATGTAAAAACTTGATCACTTGTCTTCTTGTCTATCGTTTGTAGGTAATAGGTAGGTTAAATTCCCTCTCAAAAAATATTAACTTGCACGTATGCTTTATAAACATTTAGTTACCTACCTAATCCTTGTAATTGACCTTTGCCGTATGCAATGCAGATCTAGAATACTGTTTATTATATAAGGTACATGCATACTTTAAAATATTCACGTGTCTGTGTGGTATTTTTAGGGTTCCGTACCCAAAGTGTAAAAACGGGACCCTATTACTAAGACTCCGCTGTCCGTCCGTCCGTCTGTCACCAGGCTGTATTTCACGAACCGTGATAGCTAGACAGTTGAAATTTTCACAGATGATGTATTTCTGTTGCCGCTATAACAACAAATACTAAAAACAGAATAAAATAAAGATTTAAGTGGGGCTCCCATACAACAAACGTGATTTTTGACCGAAGTTAAGCAACGTCGGGCGGGGTCAGTACTTGGATGGGTGACCATTTTTTTTGCTTGTTTTGCTCTATTTTTTGTTGATGGTGCGGAACCCTCCGTGCGCGAGTCCGACTCGCATTTGGCCGGTTTTTTTAAATATATTTATCGAAATAAATAGCGTCTGCCATTCAGTGAAGTTTATTTTAGCGGTCATTTTCATCAAATATGTCGGCGGCCTAATTGCCGCAACCCATACAAAATGAATGAAAAGGGTCGTGGCAATTACACGCAACCGCAGACATATTTTAGAGAATGGCCTTTAGAAGCGTCTCTCATTGCTGAAATTAATAAACTTAAAAGTTTCCATTATTTGAATTACAATTGACTTTCATGAATCATTATTATGTATAACTGTCATTAAATCCACCGCACTTGGTAGACGTCCTCACAGGGCCGGATTAACCCTAAGGCAGAGTAGGCAACTGCCTATGGGCCCCGCCTCGACTAGGGGGCCCCGCCTCGGCTAGGGGGCCCCGGCGGCCCAGCGCTCGTAAAAAAAAATATTTGTTCCAAATAGCCCAAATTCATAAAAAAAAATTATAGTACCTACTCATACCTAATGTCCAATATCAGTTTCTCAGAAACAGAAACATTATATGATTATGAACGTAAATTATTGTTATTTTATAGCTTTTAAAGTCTGTAATGTCGAGCTCGAATTTCAGGCTCACTTTTTACCTCAATTTTTGGTTTGTCTTCGAAATTTCCTCTTCTTCAGCTTCGCCTTTAGCCTCGCTGCGCCAAGCTCGGCCTGCGGCCTCGCTTTTTAATACAATGGACATTGGTTGGCGTCTGTGCTCTAGCTGAGCTTATCCTGAAACACTGCTTTGACCTCGCATGAAGGCACGCCTCACTGGGGAACTTCGGGTTTTTAGGCCCGGCCCGGCCTTTTTAACATGCTTTAAATGCTTTTACAATTATTTCACAAAAAATTTAGCGCTCGCTGCGCTCGCGTTTTTTGCTGCTATTCAGGTTGACTCTGTCCTACATGCTAGCTTCACTGGTGAATGAAGTGTCATTTTAACATGGAAAGTCTATATTATTAGGTTAATTTTAATCATGTGGCTCGGCGTATGGGCTTATGGTCGGACAATCGCTGTTCAGCCTGGCAAAATATTTAACTACCTATTGAGAAAAAAAGGGCTCTCCCCACACTTGACGCAAAAAGGAATCGGCAAAAACTGATGGAAAAAAAGCTTTATGTCCACGCAATAAGAGCGAAAAAGACATCGCTCGGCTTGTTCGGATCGGCTCAACTGACACCTGAAGATTGAAATTAAAATCGCAAACTTACATCCTTGTACTGAACAACTGAACATTATGTATGTAGAATTGACTGTAAGGGGGCCCCGAGCATTGCACTGCCTAGGGGCCCCAACATGCTTAATCCGGCCCTGCGTCCTCATATGATGATAAAACCCAGAGCTGTCTATCATGTTGTGGCGTAGGCGTGGCGAAGATTCAAGGCCCAGATATGCGCGTGGGCATCCAGGGTCCAATTATGAACAACTGACGGTAATCTCTACTTAACCAACTTTGTTGCAGTAGGTTAGGGCTGCCGATTAGCACAACGTGAGCTTTACGATATCCCGTATTATTTCACAAAAGAAATATAATATTTAGCTCTGGACTCTGGTTCGTCTTGAAATAGTGAATACGGGGATTCAGTTCATTTTTCAGGCAGGCAGTAAATAAATGTTATACGAGTAAGAATATCGGGTAAGGATAAACTGCGCATATCGGGTAGACTCTACTCTACCCGGTAGAGCGTTTCACAGTATGACCAATAAGGGTTTGTGCTTGGTTAGGTATATACACAAATTTCTACATGGAAAAGTACTTACATAAGTCTAAGTATATGGGATTTGAACCCAGAAAAAATCATATTCACAAGCAGGATTGCTACCAACTACGCAAAACCGGTACATTTAGTATTTCTCATACATCTAGTGAATCTATCTATCTAATACCTTTAAACGAGCTATTCTTGTTTATTTATTTATATATGTATATGTATATTTATTTATATAAGTATTTATTTATTTATATATACTGGGAAAACGCGCATTATTGAGTTTTTATATGTTTTCCGAGCAAAGCTCGGTCTCCCAGATATTTTATATGAATAAATAGTACAATAAGTATTACTACCTACATATTACCTACTTGTATTATGTGATAATACTAGAAGCTGTATTAATTTTATCGGACATTTTACGATTTACAGCAAAGCAATGAATAATTTAGATAGCCATGATAAGACCGGATTAAACTATATGTAAAATTAATTTTAGTTTCTTAATCTCTAATCTTAATCCTATACGAAATATTTTACGTACCTGGTCTATTTTGTGTAATCCTTTCTTATTCATTAACTTACGCACGTTTTAATTACTAATTACTTTAACACTTTAACCAGTGCTAACTGCAGTAAAATCATTTTATGAGATTAAACCGTTAACTGCGCTTTCTAAAACACTTCTAAAACTTATTTGAAATGTGCCTAACTACCTAGGTATACCTGTAAAAATATCGCTCTCGAAATTAATCTGGCAACGACTCTCTCTAAGTAATTATTTGTATTAATTATTAACGATTATCGTTGTTTTTAGATCAGCAGGGTTAGTTTAGGACTTGGGCCTGGGACCTATTTTTGGGCGCTTTATAAGGTTAATGTACAACCAGCAACAGCTAAAGATAAAAATGTGCTGTTGCTTCAGTGCCTTATCAATCTTATCATCAATGCATTTCAAATTGAAGACTCAGGACAGGAGGCCGTGCCGAACAGCTGCGATCGTGGACATCGTGGCCCACAAAAAATGGACTCGCGGGAAGATCAGCGTCGACTCTTGGGTCAGCATTATGCTGAGGCGAGCCCATTTCGTGGTAAACAATATGTAATTATGTATGTCTAACCCACAAACAAGACATCCTCTAGACTGAGCATAGTAACGCTACCCCCTCTGCCACTCATACGGTAGTTTTACTCCATCTTCGAGTCAATCCCGTGCTGTGATTGGTCCGTGTCTTTGAACGGACCAATCACGGCACGGGACTCGCTCACCTCGTCTCCCCTCACCCCCGTATTTTTGGCAGCATCGGTTTCATGAAATAATTGCTCTAAACTCGGTCTAGAGGATGCCTAGTCTATGGACCTAACCTTATCATGTTACTTTTGTATGTTAAACTATATAGTTTATCACGAAAAATAAATGATTTATGATTTACTCAACCATTTACTGAAAAAAACTAGTTTCAAAATTATTCTACGTTTGCCGAATAATTTCAAGGGGCCACTGGCACCTGTACTCTCTATATTATTTATGAAAACACTGGTGTAAATTGGCAGCCGCGTTTATGATCCAGGAACAAAGCGTGGTCGGCAGCGTTTCAAAACAATGTGAAACAGTGCTGGCGCACACTCCCATTGTTCGGGGTCCTGCGCCGCGACCGTCGGGGTCTACACCTACCACGTAGCCTCGTACGTGCCGACTGGAGCCTTGACAGTCCCAAAACTACTTTAGACATACCACGCGGATCAAATACGAGATAAGTACGACCAAGAGTTTCAAACGGAGTTAAGAATAGTCGTACAGCCTATTCTTAACTCCGTTTGAAACTCTGATGATGAATAAAATACTAGAGCTGAAAAATGTTTCCCAACGTATTTAGGTACATACTTACATACATACTCGAGTCAACTCAATGATACTAGAGTCAATGTCAAGAGTTTCCGAGTGTAAGCAACGTAGATGAGCTTTAATTATTTCGTAAGACTTACGAAATTGATACGTCAACGATAGTCTAGAATCTAGAATTAACTCTTTATTCATAAAGAATGATTGGCGATTACGCCACCGACAAGAGCAAAGCTCTTAAGTTACGATGATGATGATTCATACAAGACCGAAATGATCCCATAAACCTTCGTTAAATTTTGTCCCTTTCTATCAAACACGCGAATGTCAAAATGACAGATAAGGATTAACGATTATCAAGGGCTTGTTAGACTTGACAGGCGTTTATGAAATTTGAAACTGAATTATTAGCAGGGTAGTAGTTCACAACCCGGCAATGTCGCACGGTCCTTTCCGCGAGCCTGGGTGACCTCTTATCGGCATCTAAATTACTTGCTACAAGAAAAAAGTTTGCGCAGACCACTTATCTTATCGCAGCCCATTGTTCGGAGCTTCGCTTCACACTAGATTATGTTCAACGGCAGTTTTGGAAGTTAATTAGGCAATAATAGAAGACGTATGTCGTCTGATAAGTTACCATATTGTTGATGCCCTTGAGGACTTCTTGGCATATTATATTACGAGTATGTACGACAAAGAAAGCAGTGTAACCAGATCCTTGGCAAAATACTTCTCTACTTTTCTTCCGATAAGTGTAGGTAAAGGTCGAAAGTTCATGCCCAAGCGCGTTTTCGTGATAACTGATACTAATATCACGTCTCTTTTGCTGGTAGATTAAAAAAAAATCTGTGTAGTTAACCACAGAATATGTATGGCGAAACCTTTGTAAACCCATAACCATACAATTTTTTTCGGTTGTCAAGTGAAATAAAAAGACATTTAATGTTATCAAATAGGAACAGACACTTGACGCACTCCCGCTTGGTTTATTGATTTTAGTTAATATTTTATTTATCAGGATTGGCCCAATTCCTGATTTGGCGGAATGGCCGATAAGATGAAGTACCTACTTGCCAAGCCAATAAGTTGGTTAATATAACGAATTTATACTTAAACATTAAACTCATTGCGGTCAAGTCGGAGCTGAGGCAAAATGATAACAATGTGCGCACGTGATGACGAAACTCAATTATGTCATGTATTAAGTACGAGTATTAGTAGCCGATTTTGTTCCGTAGTCCTATGTTTGCCTTCGTCGCTCTACCTACAAGTTAACCGACTACCAGGTACCTAATACCTGCACAATTTAATCAGAAGCTTCACTTAAGACAAGCGCTATTTAAAAAAAAAAGCGTTAATACATCTTTGAGAAACAAACGCAAAAACGTAACAGACATAAGTATTTATAATTGCGATCATTAATGGTGCTAACTAGTCAAACATGGCAAGACGCGCCGAGTCTAGTTCTCACTCTCGTTTTCTCCCACGAGCGTCACCCTCGGGTGCGCGTGCGCACCCCACCGAATAAAACTCTAAATAAAATACAGACAGTCGGCAATTACCCACTTTCCGGCCTCCGACAAGGAAAGTGTCCGACATGTGCTTCATTTACATTACCTAAGAGAGTACATAATGCGTCTTTACGTCGAGTTCAGTTTTAGCGGTCAATGGCTAATATATTCTTGAAAAAACTTAGTTTAACTTATATACTTATTTCATAAGTAGCCGAAGAATTTTTCGGTTAAAGATTTTGACATATGTAGTACAGTCGCTGAATAAGCTCATTCACTGTCACTCCTATCATGAGAGTAAGATTTTCCCTAGAAGTCAATACATCTAAAAAAAAAGGTTATTTACAATATTTACGTTATATGTTTCGAAGTGTTGCACCAGTAATATTTGTCTTTTGGTAGGGAGATATATAAGAAGCGACTTCGTCAGTCACCACCAGCCATAGTTTTAGTTTGCTGCGATAGTAAATAAATAATAGGAAACTATAAGTAATAACATATTTATAAGGCAGTGACAAATTATGTCGCCACGTACATAAGAAAAAAAATCTCTTTCCAAAAAAGGCCTGATGAGAGCAACAATCTAAAATAGCATATTTATGCATATCATGCCCACGATGTGGACTAGTTAATCTTAAAAGGCTTTTGCACCGGACTAAGCATGAAAGTTGAGTGATTTGTTACCGTTGCGTTGCGGAATCATAACAAGGTTTGCGTCAACCATAACTTCTCTGCGAATTTCATAACAACTTTACAATTCACAAAAGATGCGCTAACTTCCGTATTTAAAAAAATAGAACTGCTTGAATAAGATCTAAAAAGCCATTCACAGCAAATTTGTTAAGTTGTGTGATGAATTGATGATGAAGTGCTGACCTTGGTCGACAGTATTGTATGACGAAGTTTAATAGTCTAGCACTTCCTTGATGATAGCGATGGTAATACGTAACCAAATGATTTGCCATGAATATGATAGGGGGCCCAAGGCAACGCGTTGGAACGCGAGTATTCTTTTACAGAATGCAATGTATGGTATCATGTCTAGGAGGGTTGAAAGCTGTTCCCACGTAGGTAAGTGCATTATTTTCCAAGCTAATGGAGGTACACAGTACTTCTCCCACAAAAGGTATTAGTGATCGTGTAAACTTTTCTAATTCTTATAATTATGTTTTGTTCATTGTAAAAGCTCGTCATCGTCAGGAACACTATGTACGCTGATGAACATTATGGTAATATTTCATCGAACTATCTCCCATTGTTTCGGAGCGGAACTGATGGGAAAATTAAGTTTCTAATTGCTTTTACAAAGCCGTGGAAATTAAGAAAATAAAAAATAAACAAAACTGGTGTACATTATTTCAAGTTACCAGCGACGTGTCTAAAAATATACTTAGGGGTGGGCTAGAGCTAATTTAATATTTTTTTTTAGTTTTTAACATAATCAGCTCAGTTACTTTAAAAATAGTTGACTATTACTATATATATTATTGCTATATTTTTTTGTGCTTGAGCAAGAGTTCATTAAACACCTCGCCAATGCCAATTACGTAAGCACCTACAACTGAACACCAGCAAAAACGCAAGCTAACATATTTACATAATGCATATTATGGTCGTCAATCTATAAGTAACTGTAGGTACCTACTGTATACGTAGATATATACATATACTGAATATAGCTATTTACCGTATTTTTCGTACACTGTACAACGCATAGAGTACCTTCGCCAAAGTAATCAATGCAATATTTATACGGGATACATAAAATATACACATCAGGTATTTATTATTATAAAATAATCTATTGTCTCTCAATAGCACGGCGAGGCAAGACATCACGTGCGTCGTGATATAGGGGGGAATAATCCCGTAAAAGGCTTTGCCCAATAAGTATGTACAACCACTTAGAGGGCTTCTGGAGATTGACTTTTAAGTGAATTAGTTGTCTATTTATCGATAGTATAAGTAGGAAGGAATATGAAGGTTCATTATAGGATATGCATACCCGATCCCGATGCTACTTTTTATGTTGCTTATTAAATTTATAAGCTAAATATATGTTGAACATGATTTATTTCGACGTAAACAATATATGGAGGAGGCAGTAGGAGTTACATAAAAATATAGATATATTCTCTCTTCGTCTTCACTCTTCAGTATAATTTTCAGTAGAGGATTCCTGCTCCGTCTTCGCATTCAAAAACTTTGATGCGTCGTGTCGTACCTCTGACTCTTATGGAGACAGCTCTTATCACAGAAATTTGGACTGTAACTTTCAGCCAGAAAATTATTTGTGAATATGCCTTTCCCCATTTATCATTCAATTCTGATGCTGTTTTCTTTAAGAAACTTGTATTCAGTCCCTAGGGCTCCGTCGCATGAAATGACTAGTGGTGTAAAAGAGGCTCTTAGGTCCTCTGCTGCTCTGTCGTATTTTAGATGATTCTCTCGGCTGTGTCTTTCTCCAGCTAAATATATACTTTTAGTAACCAGAAGGTATGTTATATTTTTTCAGAACCAGTAGATTTTTGTAATTCCTTGAAAAACTTATCATCAAAATTCAGTCTTGATAAAAGTAGAATAATTTCTAGGGGTAGTTTTGACCATATGGTGAACGATCTATTTAATTTGTTAAAAGATCGGAGTTTTGTATAGGTATGTGAGTACTTAAATCCCATCATTCACATCGAGAATCTCATTTATATGTTCAGATTGATCCTGCGCTGCGTGCGCTAATTTTAGACCTGACTAAAAAGGAATAACTACGTGATCGAGTCATATTCAAGTGAACACCTACATTAGGCACGGCACTTAGTAGAAACGCCGTGGACCTTGAAAACTGCAGTGACAAAGACATTGCGAGTTCACCGGCTACGGCGGTTACAGCTCAGTTAGCATGTGGTGCAGGTGCCCGGTTGTACCCCTTTGTGTGGCAATCGGGACCCCATTCCGACGGTTACCTCCCCCACATGACGCTAATTTTTTGTAGAGCCGACTTACGCCACTACCTTTAGGTTTACAACGACATGTAACTTGACTTTCTAGCTTGCATGACATCTATTTACAAAAGTTGGAACTATGTATGTAAAGGTGCAAACCGATTAGTCAGCACACGGGTAGTAGATTCCAGTAGGTATGCCAAGGAACAAGTTCAGTAATCAGTTAAACGTGTATTGCGTTGTAATAATACCTAACATGTTAATTTCATGCATTCTTATAGTCGTTGAATGCTTCTAAAGCCATCCATCGTAAAGTGTCTGAACTGCCATGTTATGTTAGAGCCGACAGGCATGGCTTAGTTAAGTCGTTGAGCATCTAATGCACGTTCATTAAGCTAGATGGCGCTAAGATGCACGTACAGTTTTGAGGTAGAGTTGGCATAACCATGACCTGCGTCAAACCTGCGTCAACAAAACAAAATTTATTGATACGGAGGAAATGGAAAGTTTAATCTAAAATACCTCTGTAGGTATTGTATTAGGTAACAAGTTGAAGCGACTCTACAATAGAGTCGTATCCCGCATATTTTTGAGCGCCTTCGTATTTATCAAACTCTATTGCCAATTACTATATTGCAGAAACATTGTTGTCATTCGCTAAAGAAGTGATAGAGCCTACATCAAAAGTCCCCAACCTTCTGGTTGTTAAAAATATTTTTACAGTAGATATGGGGCTACTTTTCCGCACTAGTGCGTAAAATAGCACTTTTCGTGCGTATGTCGAAACTTTAAAGTGCCATATGTACTGTAAAACGTTGTTCGATACATGTGCGAATAGGTAATTCGCAACTCGTGTCGATTTAAAACACTCCCTTCGGTCGTGTTTTCATTTATCGCCACTCGTTTCGAATTTCCTCTTTTTCGCACTTGTATCGAAAATAACTATTTTTGTCAATTTTTCCTCTTATCATGAGAACAACACGTATGTAAAAAAATATCATGAGCAATTTTCGTTTTCTTTTCTTAACGAATTTACCACAGCTTTTAGCTTTTACGTCTAAAAAATTACACTATTAAATTTTGTCTTCCCAATGTCCTTGAAATTCGTTTTACTTTAAGGTGGTTGGTCAGCGGGTAGGCACCCCGTTCCGCTAGGTGCGCACGCGTCACGCGTCGCCAAACCTGTGCCGTAACTCTAGTTACAAAACGGCTAAAGTCTCTTTAAACCTCCTACCAAGTTCTTCCCTTTGTTTTGGACTGACAGTGTTGAACCCTCGGTCTTCCGCTCACCATTTCTGCCCACTGCTACACACTTCATTTCGAAATGTAATTATCCACCATGACATTATAAAACACTCTTTTCCGGGACGTTGGTACTTTGGACTTTCCTGAGTTTCCTGTACGATGATTGTCCTGATTTTGTGATCCTAATTTTTCGATGGTTTATGAACTCGGGCGACTGGAAATAAGCTCGCGTCCGCCGTGACTTTAATTTCACCTTTACAGACGTTTCCTGTCGCCTATAATTATTATCTTGAATTACCATCTGAAATGCTAATTGAGTCCTCATATTCTTTTGACATGCGTAAAAATGATTACGCTAATTACGAAATTCACGTGTACTTAACTACTACGAAAAACATAAATATGCATGGGCTCCATGCTCACCAACTGGACTAGATATACCTATGCTAACGAATAATTACGTACGTTTTGCGGAGGCAGTATGGTGACACAGGTGTAACCATTGTTTACATGTCGTTCTAGGTAGTTCGAACACTTCTGAATGGTTCGGTTGGCTACCTCGCGGCCCGGAGGGGGGAGGTGACCTGTCGCCCTCTCCCCGCGCCGCCGCACGCGCAGCACTCCGAACCAGCCAGTTGCTTGCCGCGCAGCCTCCAGTTTGTTTACATCGACAAATTGTGACGTTGTACCATTGTGCAAACCTGTAATTACCTTGTATCGAGTGAAAAAAGTGGGTTCGTTACTGGTGTAGCTCCGGAAAACCTCGTGTTGAAGCTAAAGGTCGTGACACCGCGTTTATTCAGACATTGTAGCAATTGGCTTTTGTTAGACTACATTTGCATACAGTTTGCACCGAATCTGTGAATGCGGCAGCGGCTGAACGAGTAAGAGGTTACTGCATTACAGTTTCCTTGGTATTTCGTTAAAATAAACTTTAAATTGTCATAAATATGTACGTTAATAGTTTTCAAAACATAACAACCTAGAACTTTGCTCTACTCCGGCTCTACCTCAGCTAGAAATAAACAATACAGAATAGAAAAACTGTTTTCCCAGTACCTACCAACAAATTTACCGCATTAATTTTTTGGCGTAGAAATACTTTAGTAATAAAATCAGTTTGTATAAATAAACGTTATAATAGCTGAGCTCTCCGCTGGTGTGTTCAGTGTTGCATGACTGCACGCCAGTCCGATGCTCCTTCATTTGACCCTAACCTAATGAATATTGCAATATACCAAAACACTATAAAACGATATGCAAGTAAAACAAAAGAGCTAAGTACGTCTTTGTTCAGTTTTGCAATAAACCGCTCAACACGAGATAACTTAAATTAATGATTGTAAGTAAGTATACGGAGTATACCTAATATTACGTGCGATAAGCTGTAAGTGGAAGTCCTTTTCCTTTGCACTCGATTGCAAGAATAATTCCAGACTAAACTTGACTGACTAAAACTTCCATGAAACTTTAAGTACCAAAATTTAACGTCAAATATCGTAAAAAAAAACCCAAACCGCTGGTACAGAACACGAGTGCATTTCTAGCTGAATTATTTTATTGGATGACATAGATGTGAGAAGGAAAATACAAGTGATATTGGTGTCATTCCGCAAATGTAGCTGATACGGTATTTCTATGCGCGCTTGTCGATGCTTTTCCTCGCTAATGAGTATCATTGCCACGGCTATACCGTGGCATTGTAGTTTGTAGAGTAAGTAACATAATGACAGTGGCACCGATCTAGATACCCATATCTCTCCGTAGAAAGCAGCTTCGTGGGACCCTCGTTTACATTTACATTATACCTTTTGTGGGAAATGTCCCTCAGCAACATGTGAAACTTTCCTCTAAATATGCTGTTTCACTACCGCCTCATATCAAATTTTCCCTTCGTTGAATAGAGTAACTCCAGCGCTTTAATCGTCAATTGTTTCGTTTGTAACATTGAATACGACCATAATACTCGTATGCTTGGACGGCGCTATCCCATAATGTGCAATTTTTCATATTGTGAACTGCCCCATTGTCTTTTCCGCGCAACACGAGACACTTGTATGCTAATACTTTAATACGCCATTAGTTTTAAATGTCGCATTAATTATGTATTTGCGTTAAAGGCAATGAAGTGATTTCCATAAAGCGTTCTACATCGCTCTGGATCGGGGTGTGTCATTATGAGCCGCGCAATCATCAGACAATACCAAGTGCTGGGCCGAGCCCGTGATTAGCATAGCTGGATTTCAAACCGGCGCCGCTTAGCCATTAGGGGAACAATCACAGACCATATATTTAAATAGACGCAGCAAACTCCGCTTGCGTAGTTATGTTTACCTATTAGTAGGTAAATAGTGCATTGCAGTACACTACTATTTAACCACTTGGTGGTGCCGCGCCGTTCTAACTTTCTTGTCGGAAGGGTTTGCCTCAAAATGACTCATTGCATCATTTTTAACAGAACCATTTTAACTGAGGTTAAAATAGTAATAGGTTATCATTGATAAATTGCTCTCGTCACTTCGGAGTTCTCGCGAACATAAGCTACGTTGCATGAAACTTGCATGCAGCATCGTTTAGTGGACAGATTTGCATGACAGGCATAGTTTTATATGTAGATAAGCTGTACGCAAGCGTGCAGCAAGGGTAGTGACGAAAATGCTACATAAACGAAAAAATCGCCAATCCTGATAGTCCTGATATTCATACTGTTGAGAGTGCTTGCGGCATATAGGTATATGGTCTGTGGAAGCAACGTTTTGCGCGCCACGCGCGCTATGCGTTAATGCCACCATTTTGCCGCCTAATGCGTTGCCGCGTGCGGCAATCATGATGCAAGCCCTTTAACTGGCTGGACAGACCCTCGTAGCTCTTAAAGTAATCAAGGAAATATTTTCAGTTCTAAAAAAACGCTTACACTGCCACACTTGTGCTCATAAGAGTCAGTTCTGAATGATTGTGATGGCTAAATGCCGTTAAATTTTCTGTTCCACCAAATATCATAATTCGCAACATGCATGTCATGTCGTGTTCTTGGTAGCGTAGTTGAGTTAATGGTAACGGGCTGCTGACATGTTCCATCAATAGAGTGAAATTTCATGCAATCCGGGCCGTGAAAAGCAAGAGGAGGCCTTTGGAAATCCTCGAGTTAATGAAATAGAATTTCTATTTCATTAACTATTTAATAGAATATACAAGCAATATCTCTAATTTCTGATGTCATTTCTAATGAGAGATGGTTCTTATATGAAAGTATTAACTACAATTAATAATTTCTGCTGAAATTGACTAATCCTAATTTTTGTAACTCAACTCAACTAGGTATACCTACAGAAAATTTAACGAGATTGCCGATCACTACACTGCAGTTTCACTTTGAGCCAAATTTATGAGCCGTCACCGAGTGTGGGACAAAACACGATGAAACATTGGCAGGAAACGTACACCCAGGCTTTCTTTGTACCACTTGTTCACTGACCATGGTGTGACATGTCCACTCTAATTAATCGCTTTTATTTTTAGAAACAAAATATTGTCATATAGTCAAACGATACCCACTAATCTATACACAAGCGGCACTACTTTCTATTTGCCTAGATAATCTCCTAGCCTAACTGATGTTGACACAAATAAAACGCCTATCAGCATTCGTATTTTAAAACGCCTGCAAGAATGTTTGAAAATTCGAGTAAAAATACCGAACCTAATCACGCCTAAATAATCAATTGAATAAAGCGCACGGCGTCCGCTCACTCACTCCCTTCACTCCTTCGATGGTCATCTAAACTAAGATAAAGTGAACGCACTAATGAAGTAAGAAGCCTGCATGCGAACGATGCATCAGCGTGAAAATTACATCACTTTAGTGCAGGCTCGGCGGCTGGAAGCGATATTCAAACGTGATAAAGCCGTTGCCGAGAATCCCGCGCATTGCAATTTGATCGGATAGATAAAGCATGCAGGCATTGTACGCAGCTATCGTCTAGTCTAGTCGGTGACGGCGCGAGGGGGGCGTGTGATAACGATGGCAGCGATAACGGCGTGGCCGGAGAGCGCGCCGGGTGCTCGCCCGCGGCAGACACCAATTTTTCACCATTTTTTGCGCGTCTAACTGCAAGTGCTAGCGGTATCGTGGTGCGCAGTGTCATAGTGTAATTATGATTTAAGCAGTTCCACAGAAGCCGTTGTCCAATGCGGACACGTTCTTAGCAATTACCCTTAATTGGTAGATTAACAAATTGACATAACTTTTGCTTTCTGGCTTCGTCATCGTCTTGACAGTCGCCGTGTAGTGTTAATGTGTTTTCGGCGTTATTGAGCAAACATTTTAGTGACGTTCCCACTTTTCACTTACATTTTCTGATAAAGTAAACATAACGACTTGTGAAACGGAATCAAAACAGTGCATGAGTCAGTGATTGAAAGTGCGTTACTTAGTTAAGATGAAGGATTCGGCAGCGCGGTGCGAGGACGTGGCGGACAAGCTGGTGCGACTGTTCGGGTGGAGACAGACCTATCCGGTGCAGAAACTGCAGAGGAACATACTGCCGAAGGCTAATGAAGTGGTAAGATTACGGAACATTCTAACATTCCTAAATCTTAATAAAGCTATGTCCCACAGTAAGGTCAATAAGGCTTTACTGTTGTAAATTCATACAATATTTGGTAAATGTAAATTATTTATTGCAATCAGTTTTTTACCCGATCGAAATCAGTTGTTTCTGAAAGGTTCAATTCAACCAAACAAGATTAGAAATATAGTTTGGTCGAAGCAAGTCTAAGACCATTATACGAAATACCGGTGTCCAACTAAGGTAAATACCAAAACAGATACCGTTACGTACTTGCTTCAACCTCTTGATATAATGATGTATAAATTATGCAAATAATTGACTAGTTTTAATACCACATGACTCTTTTGGGGTTAAGGACACATGATGCAAATATATTGTGTAACATTCTAAACAGTGTGAGACAAAGCTTTTTACCACTTTGTCGACGTGATTGATATTTTAATATGTAAGTACACTCATGTCATAGATCGTTTTCTAGTACAGTAAGACGACTTTACCTATCTAAGAACCCACGTAGCCATACTAGCTGTATAGCAAAATAGATACTTATGTTAAGGCACCGACTGTACCAAGGATCACTAGGGCCAGCGGACGACTAGGTGAAACAATAAGGGTTGTTGACATTGCAACTCTAAAAACACGATATGTATACTTGCAATTAGAATCGCCAAGGCATTCACTTTACCATCATGGGCGCCGGCAGCGGGGTGCAAGGGGGTGCACTTGCACCTGTCATGAAAGAAAATACATATAAAGAAAAAAACCGTACAAATGTAGAAAAAACGCCGTCTTCAAAAATTTACCCAGCTAGCTAATTCTTATTGGTCGGAACTATTATTATGACACAAGAGAAACAAATAACTGCATCTCTTACTTCTTTTTCAAATATGCACCTCCCTAAGAGTAATCCTGGCGGCCCCCATGTTTACCATGCTGCATCCTTAGAAACCTACAATGACATTGATTGCAATCACTTACCCAAAGAAACCACGACAAACAAGAACTCTTTTCCGTCACGTCACTTGAAAGATTTATCGCCTTCGTTACCTAGAAAGAAAAAATACATCAATATTAATAACAATCAAGGAAGATGCGCTTCCTAGAGTAAAGTTAGTCTGAATAACAAGGAATTCGAGAACAACAATTATCCACCCATGAGTCTTTCTTGATGTTTATCATGGAATTTAAAAAAAATCGTTCGAAATATTCACTAGGAAATCTTGATCACATCTTGGCGTTTTCCTAGTCGCATATATTATGTATACTAGTGGAGATGGGCGTTTTCCTTTATGTCATTCTTAGTAACTCGAACAGTAAACTATAAGTGCTTAAAGTGATCCGTAAATGACTCTATCAAATGAAGATGTATAACAACTTGAAACGCGTTCTTTTACTTCTTTGATAAAAAAAAAATCTGTTTATTTTCAATCAAGAGGTTAGTTGTTGTTGTTGATGCTTAAGAAAGTATACGATTAATTTGCTTCGAATAAAAAAATATCGCTAGGCAACGACCCAGAAGAAAAAAGGTAAAAGTCACGAAATAAGCTTTTAGTCAGAGCTGGCTATGTGGCCTTTATTAAAGAAGTCGTATGCCCACCATCTTTCAATATAACGCTCGACATATGATAAACATTGATATTAAGATATAACGGTTTTCTTAAAGTTCTTAACCTTTTCACCGCCACGTCAATGAAGTAATAAAGTGTCATCAGCGCCATGTCAAAAATTGCTCGTATACAAACCTGACCAAAACTACGTCTTGATATCAAGTCGTGGCGTGTGGGGCACGAAATGTTCGGACTTCATATTAGACGTGTGCGCCGATTAAAAAATGATCGGCGGCGGGCGGCGTTTGCCAAAAAATCGGCGGCGGCGGCGTGTTTTCGGCGTGAAATCGGCGTGACCTTGACTTTCAGGTTTCTTAAGAAAAATCATTAATTTGTTGTTTTTCTTGAAAATTTGATCATAAATGATCAATTTAGGTTGCTGGTCAGTGAACTACGTATAGTTTTGAATAGACTGTGAGTAAAATAGGGTTTGTAAATGAATATAGCATAGCTGTAATAACTTAAATTTCTCTACTAACTGGCTTGCATTAAGGGATTACCTGGTCCCAATAACCTTCGATCCGATCAGTAACTCTCAATTTTCTTATGATTTCATTGGCTTATCGAGTTATCGTATTAAAAATGACGTACTTTAACAAAACAAAACTCCAAATATCCTTGAAGTTTGCTGTGGACTGCTATGGCTTCTATTTATTGGTTTTCTTGTCGTACAAGCAGTAAGCACCAGGCTCACTGAGACGTATCTTCTTTCTCGTTTTCACATTGCTGAGGATTACGTCCACATGTACTTTATCTCCATTTCGCGTGGTCAGACTGCCGCAATCCGACCTCTTCATAGCGGTCTACGATCTCACACATGCTCCAACTCGAGCACGTTTGCCATTAATTCCTAAATTCATGTGTTTCTCCACATAATGCGTTGGTTAATATGTCCGAAGAATCTAAGGGCTCACCGATGGCATGTTGTGAAGAGCTGAGTGGCGATATTGAGCTCTCTGAGAAATAATGGAGGGGTTTGTTCTTCTATCTGTCCAAGGTATAAGCAGCAGTCTTCGTTAACACTACATGTCAAAAGCGCCAACCTTAACCACGTCACACTTTTTCAGGCTCCACGTTTCGGCTCCATACTGGAATATTAAAAAGACGAGAGCTCGTACCAATCGCACTTTAGTTGCACGTCGAATACCTGTATTCTTCCAGATCTTGTCGAGGCTAACCTTAGCCATAGCATTCTTAGCCATGCCAGCTTTGCGGCGTATCTCGGCGGTGCAACCACCGACACTGGTTATCAACCCAAGTTATAAACTCGCTTTTAATCGCCTTACTTTGGTCTTGGAATGGTTGATCTTAAGACTCCTCTGATAGAACTTTCATCTTAAATTTTCTTCAGAAGAGTCGCCATTTCATGTATTTATTGATGTAAATCCCGTCAGGAAGGCGACAATAGTAGCACAGTTTGTTACAGGAACAATTGCATCGAGTGACAAGATAATGTTGCTTTACCCATTTACAGCTTGCACATTTCCGTGGGGCAAGCATTTGCGCTGTTCGCCAGATTGACAGTGAATCTACAGTGTTGTCACTCTGTCTCGTTCTTCTAGACATTTTTGGCACACGACTTTTTTTAGGAAACCCAGGGTCTCGATAGTTTTCTTACACCAATGTTCTCAGATTTTTGCTTGACTCCACTACATGAGCCCTGTTTTCGTTGCCTAGTTAATTGTAAGTCTTTTCATGATGGAGCATTCTGCCTTCGTATGTGAGGCAATGTGAATTCACAATAAACAGGAAAAAATCCTACTTCATAATTATCGCTCCCTCATCTTTCTTGAATACTTAGGATTACTCAGTTACTTTAATTGGTGTGTCAAATAGTTTGTGCAACTGGCTATTCTGTTTCATTTAATTAATAATTAATGTACCTATATTTGACAACTGTAACATACATTATACAAAAAATCCATATTGTAATCCAAATACCAACTCGGAAATAGCTAGTTAACAACACTCAAGGTCACGCCGATTTTACGCCGATCATTTATCGGCGGCGGCGGCGTGGCAAAAAAACCCGGCGGCGGCGGCGCGCCGGCGCGGCGCACACGTCTACTTCATATCAAGTCAATGGCGGCGAAAGGGTTAAACCCTAAAGTATAGAATATTCTTCTTCGTTGACTAGGGTACAACATTGTACGCAACGCAAGACATCAATACGTCAGTTTCAGTTCCCATTGTCGGCTTCACTTTCTCGCCTTGATCCGAAAGTGTTGGAAAGCACTGCATTAATTCAACTACATCGCAATTATATGACCGTGCTATATACACGCGAGCGGGCCGTTGAACTTACATTATTCAGATTACTTTTTTGTTAAAGTAACATTAGTTTTCCTTAAATGGTCGAGGCAAGTACCTACGTTGTAACATTGTGCATAATTTGTTGCAGCACTATAAATATGTAGTGTCAATAGTAACTTTACTAACCTTACCTAACTCACTGCCACTAAAACTAGAGTAGGTACAATGTACAAAATGTATGTAAGGTTGACACATAGATGCCAGGGGGTCTATTAATTATGACTGACGGTGTGACGTGTCTATCATAATAATTATTTCCAACTTTCTCATAAATCAAAAATGTTGGTTTCTTTAAAAAGTAGCCATACGATACGTCCCTGTCTCTTTGTTTGTTATTTTAGGGTAAATTTCGTGACATGGATCACAAAATATGCCGTGTCACGGATTGTAAGGTTATAATGTGGAATAGTAGGTACCCCACCCTCTATTGCTTTTAACAGGTTTAACGTACCATTACTGCTGTAACTACTATGTAGCCGGTTAATGCATATAGCTGTAGTGAATATTTCCTATTATTAACTATATATACTAAAATAAAATAAAATATTAAAATGTCACCATCTATTATTTTAAATTCCGGTGTAATTAATTAAAGGGGAACCACTTTACAGTTCATTCACTTAACTAAAAGCAGTGACTAAAAGGTTATAATATAATTAAATCGTGACGAGGTAATAGTAATTACTTCAACCTTGAGGTAATCTTCCACATTCCTTAGCGGTATGCTGGCCCACCTACTCAAAAATAATCTAATAGGTTTGAAGTTGAAATGATGATTTGATGTTTTAAGTCTTTTTAAGATGCAATGTCAAAATTGTAGGTAAGTTGGGTCAACTTCGAAAGCAGGATAATTTTGAAAATGGCAAATACCTATAAAACCCTTCTCGTTTCTTCATACTTTAGTACTGCAACGCTACTGCAACGTTTGGCAAGACATCTTGCTTCCTGTTGCTACAGTTGAGAGTGCTTCTAGTTTAGTAGATACATATTTGCCAATTTCAAAATTATTCGAAGTTGCCCCAATGCATTCTTGCATCTTCAGGATACGGAGTTTATATGAGATTTCCTGACATGGCGGGATAATGCCAGTTTTTGTAATAATTTTTAATCGTGGACCATTCATTATTAGGGGGAATTTCATTAATTATGTTATTATTCCTTCCTTCGTTGAGAAAAATTTAGTGTTTACTTACTACCAGTAGGTTTTTAATGGCACATCGCATCGCGACTGAAGCTGTATCTTGTGATTGCGTTTTTGATAGAGTTCCTTGCACCAGTATCTTCTCGGATCAGATAGTCTAGAATTTTCAGCGACGGGCGACCTGGCCCCTATTTCACCACGGTGACAGGTGCGAAAATTGTCGACATCACTGTTACTGACGTCACAGGCCTCGATAGACTACGGTAACCGCTTACCGTCGGAGCGGCGGTGTGCTTGTTTGCCACCAACATATTAATTTTTAAAAAACTCCATTATATCGCCATTAAATAAGTACTTATTTTGCGAAGCTAATGACAATTGTCACAAGAAACACGACAATTGTCACGAAATTCCGACACAGAACTCATTTCGTGTCAAGAATTACCGAAAGTTCTATTAAATCGTGTGACAATTGTCATCATCATCATCATGAACTTCGAAAGAGAAATACCTGTTTTTTGCCTATATAATAAAGTTTCTTTAAATAATACAATGATGGTGGCAAACAGGAATACGCCCGATAGTAAGCGGTAACCGTAGCCCATGGATGCCTGTGACGTCAGCAACAGTGGCATTTGTCGAATTGTCGCACCTGTCGCCGTGGTGAAATAGGGGCCTGATTGTGACCCCATGCGTCATTCGCCATACAACCCGTCATTGTGCGCCCACAAAACGAATTAATTTCCGCTGTACCATCGTTAATGTTCGCTTTATTTGGCCGCGGATCCATCTATGTGTGTCTGGTCAAACTGCAATATATTCTAATAATTAAGAATTGAATAATTTGATAGATTAAAGGTTTCGTCACACAGGCGCGTTATCCAGGCGGCGCGTGAGCGGGACATGAGCGTTTTATATGTAAAGTAAAAGCGGCGCGCCCGCTCACGCGCCACCCGGAAAACGCGCCTGTGTAACGAAGCCTTAAAGACACACTACCAGTAATAAACTGCTACCAGCTACCTATGTACCTTGTAAAAAAATTGTAACTAAGAGGTAATCTCGCACGATATTCGATGCAGATCTTGAAGATCGACCATCGGACTTAAGAGTTTGTGAGTAATTTGCACTGTCGTTTTGCACGGTAAATATCTTCATCTTTAAAGTACTATCCTAGTCCGTTTTTTTAGCATTAGAAAGAACTTGCAAGAAGGTAAGCGATCTTGACATGTCTTTTAATTAAAAAACGCTTTTTAAAAATCGATAGTTATTTGTACAACAAGAGATCAAAGTTTGATATTTCTTCGAGTGCTTATTTTGAGTCCCGTGCAAGCGAAAGATTCTATACTAGATTCACTCGCTACGCTCGTGAATCTAATTTAGAATCTTGAGCGTAGTAAGGGACTCAAAAGCGCACGAGATGTAAATAACTTTGATCTCGTGTAGTTCACAAAACTTTTCACCTCAGCAGTGAGAACATATTAGAGAACCCAAAAAATGTATTCCTTCTTCATCACTTACCTCTATTCACTCATGTTTTCTTAAGATATACCAACAATTAAATTTTCACCTCAGCAGTCAGCAGCTCGAACAAGGGTACTTTGCTACTTAAAAACAGTGAGCAAAATCGTATTTTGCTCACTGGGTGAGCAAAATCGCATTTTGCTCAATTTGTCTCACTCAGTGAGCAAAATGCGATTTTGCTCACTTTTAAGTAGCAAAGTACCCTTGTTCGAGCTGCTGAGGTGAAAAAACTAACTTATGAAAGCAGAAGAATATAAATGATCGTATTAGATTCATAATTGTCACATATTTGCCGTAACTTATTTTTAAAATGTGTTTTTCAATTAAAAGACACGTCAAGATTGTTTACCTTATTTCTAATGCTAAAAAAAACGTTATCTTCTGATAATTGTACAACCTTCTCACGGTTATCGACTTATATCGCTTAGGATTTAGGATCAATAATCGCACATACCTTTATTATTGAATATGGTATTTATGTAACTTACATTACGATTAACAACGGGATTTATCTTTATCATCTATCTCTGATAAGTTTATCTCAAGAATTTACCCCGTTTTAATGGACATTGTTTGTAATTTAGAACTTATCGTTAATTGACAGAACTAATGCATATCTAACAAACGTTAGTCAGAGCTTAGTATTAGACCCAGTTATGTGTTTAACTACATCGCCGCCTAGATTCATATTTGGCTAACAGCGCCATATGTGTTTTTACTCACCTGCCCCCATTAGTATCGTTCATTAGAATGTGTAAGCAAAAGCATTTATAAGGCGTTTGTATGCAGCTTTAACGGTTTTGGTTTTCGGTTTGGTAGCTCAGCAATGTTTGCGTTAAATATCTACGCCTCGCTTTCTGATTGAAAATGTTCTAGACAAAATCTGATTAGTACATGCAAGAGAAGCCCTGTAAACGGCAAACGGCTAAGTATATTAGAAGAGGCTTTTGTAGGCAGGACATCAAGATTAAGCCACTACACGTGTTTAGCAGAGAACATGTTTGAGCCTCAAATTAACCTCAATTAACTCTCCAATTGCTACCTAGACGAGATAGTTATGTTAATTGATCAATAAGTAACAATACGTTTAGGGTTTAGGTAACAAATTTGTCTTAGTTGATGATTTTTTTTATCTGACGAATGCTTATTAAATACATTATTAAACTCACTCACGTGTTTTAAGTCGAAATTTGCACGGCACGTTTTACTCCGGACGAGTCAGTCTGCATCGGTCCGCCAACGCGTGCTTCCGATAGTCCCGATAATGCTTCTCGGTACGTCAGTGACCCGTTATAATATATTTAATATGTCCGTGTCTCGCGGATGTTGTTTTATTAAAACTAGTAATTAAATGTTCCCTGATATATGGCCGTTATGGACTCTGGTTTCCACACTTAGCCCCAAAATATCTGGCCATTGTGGTCCTAAATCCTGCGTCATTTCATTAATTCATTTATAAGATAGAGCCGTTTCGTGTTTACGTTTCGCATGCTTTACAAACCTTGGATTGGAGAAAAAAACCTCAGCAATCGTTTATTTGTATTATGCGATCTTTCTAATGCCGGCTTGGCTTCAGTCATGATGGAGTCGCGCGCGAAGTCGGCCGGCGTGCGGAACGTTCAGTTTTCGAGACTAACGTAAAATGAAGTTTTTAGTCTGCGAAAGGTTTTTGAAAATTTCAGAAACTTACAGAACATTTCGTGCTTTTCGAATAATGGATTTGCGGTGAAATGTGCGGAATGCGTTAATTTGTGAAACTCATGTTAATTTGTGATAAATCCAGTATATTTTTTTGCTATTCAGACAGGGTTATAGAAAACTCCAATTACTTGACTTTGTTTTTGAAGTTGGTACTATGTAGAATTGTACAAAAGTTATATTTTTACCTTGACAGTTATTATCACGCTGATGCTGGTCAAGCTCTAGTGACTTTAAAAAACCGTTTTGCAACGTGAGAGGCGCACTCGGCTGCATTAGCCACACAACCGATATTTGCATAACAATTTCACGTCAAACGGCCTTAAGGCACGTTGGCTTACACTCAACGGCATGTTTGCTGAAATAAATACATGTGACAGAGATTGATTGGCTATATACAACCATGTAGAGATCGTGGGAGCTATTGCTAAAATAACTGAAAGCAGGCTGTTGTTTAAAGCTAATACAATAACATCTGTGTCCTACATTAAGATAAAAAAGTACAACCATCTGGTTGTGAGCGGGTAATTTGTCATATTAGGCGACAGATCTGTTATTAGATAGATTGTACCTACAGTTTTTATTATAAAGCTGTTTCTTATTACCACCTCTATTATTCTGGGTAGCGGTATGGCGTACCGTCAACCGCTACCCAGTAGTTTGATTCTAACAGATCTTAACTATAGTTAGAGTTTATACCTATAGAGTATACTTAGATCATCGATTGTGAAAAATACCCGTTGTAAATGTTAGAGTAAATTATTATCTCCCCCTTTTTTATTAGGTACTTGAAACAAATTTGATTTGATATCTACATAAAGAACATATTACAGGATTAAATTGTCTCATATATAACTAAGTATAACCTATAGTATCTAATTCCTATTTTACTGGAAACTATATCTCTAATCTAATGTGTTTGTAAATCTCTGTGTCAATATTTACAACAGCACTAAGTACAAATATTGGGGTAGGAACACGAACGTATATTTATTCAATAACTTGCCACTTACTTCCAAGTTTAGCACAATGCATACTATGCATAATCGGTCCTTATTGTAACTGGATCAATAAGGGTAACCGGTTAGTATTGACGCATGGCCATCGCTTATCATTCAACGCATAACTCTGCCCATAACTGCATTTCCGCCGCCTTACCCTCTTTGGGAGTGGACAAATTGGAGCCCTTGAATAAACATTACTTAACTAAATATTCCAGTTATAATTAACTGATTTACAAAAAATTGAGGTTTACAATTAGTTACGTTTGTTGTTACTTTAGATTACTTTTCGTCCAAACTTTTTTTATGAATATAAAACATGTAATTTTGAAAGCATCACTAAAATCTCCACTCAACTTGATGTCAAGGTATCTTTCGGGTACCTACATACCTAGACACTGCATGGTCTTCCGTGGATACCAATCCAAGAGATCGCGTCAGTATATAAAATTTGAAAAGTAAAATTGTAGAATATGAACACCCTGTTTTACCAGAGCATCTAATGATGGAATGGAATCCATGAGACGGGTAATTTTCATTCGAAAAGCGTAGCGTCATTTGCGATGCGCTCGGATTGAAAATTGATTTAAACACTTGAATTTAGTTACCGGGTAAAAAATACGAGGTTAATGTTAAGGTAACAGCGGAAGTAAGCATATGTCCGAAGATAGTTCCGAGAAAGCACGGCATCGCGTGCGCTCGCGCAGCTGCTGCAGCGGAATAGACGCGTTCTCGGAATGGCATCTCATGTTGCATGAACTAACATCAATCCACTTCACTGACCATCGGAAGACCTTATGTCTCATTACTATAAGGTTTACTAATGTTCATTTACCTGAGTCTACCACGTAGCATAGCGTGTTAACAGTTTGTTCATGTTTATCGCCGAGAACATTAGACGACATTAACTTTTTTATAGAAAACTTGTCTAAGATTTATCACATGTCTAAGTTTCCGCGCATTCTATTATCGGGGTCATGTTTATACTTTATCAAACCTAAAAAGAGAGAAGTGCTAGATGTTTTATTTATAGCATTGTTAGCTCAGAGCACCTTTGGCCATGAATGGTAGAATGTGCAATTAACCGTACGACAAGTGTATAATATAATGTTAGCAATGAATCAGTTCTTTCAAGAGTAGCATCTGTTCGGAACGATTGACATGGGGCGGTGAAGCGTGAAGGACGAGCTCTAATCCGTATCGGTTAGCTATTCAAGAGTATTTAGGGTACCTATAGGTAGGTTCTGACTTTTAAGGATAGTCCTAATAGCCTAGGCGATAAAATTCAATGTATCATGTAATCCTCTTGCTTCGATACAATAAGTGTTTGATGGAACCAATGATCATTATCCAATGATGAATTGCGCGTTTCACGGCTTTGTGCAAAGTGAGTGAAAACGTGTAGATTACGCAAGTTGAGATTGTCTTGGAGTGTGGTGAAGTGTCGTGGACTGTCGGACGATGTGAACGATGCAGGGGCTGGGCGTGCCCGTGCCCCCGCCGCGGCTCAAGAAGATCGCGCGACTGGCCGCGGCAAGGGAGCGCGACAAACGCAGGACGGTCAGTTGGGTAGGAACACTTTATCATTATAAGTACATACATTGTTGCGATTGTCGCGTGATTGGACGATTGGACACAGCTTGGCGTATCCATTTTAGAAGATGGCACGGCTGACTGGTAGGGTTTGTGCGAGGCAGTGTGACAAACGATTTTATAAAGCAGATTAAACTGCACTATTTGAATACCAGTTTATATCAGCCTGTCAGTTAAACGCAAAGTTCCGAACAACTGACAGGCTTATATCGTCCGGCGGATTGGTAATCTGTGGGCCCCTTTATACACACTATACATTATCAATCAGTAGGTAGATAAATAAAGTTGTTATGTGGCACTACCTAAAAACAGATTAAAAAAGAGTAAGCATGCAATGGCATGTAACTTAATGAAGTTACGTGATATGGTCCGTGTTTCAGATGCTAGTGCCCTTTGCGTTGCATGAAAACATTTTCTCAGTTTCCTGTTACGACTTGGAAAGGGTCTTTGCATAACACGTATAGTGTACTCCTCTAATAGCCAAAAGCCCTCATTATGTGTGCACGTGTAAGCTAGCTTATTGCGAGTATGATCTCGAATTCTCGAACGTCAAAGCTAAAACTAAAACTCTTCTAAAGTACCTAATAGGTAAATATATAATATATAATTTCTGCAAGACAAAGTCGTTAATTTAATTTCTATCAAGATCTCGCCGCTTTTGTGATATCACGGGTGAATGGCTTTGCAAAAAACATCATCGACGCTTCACCGTCTTCGCAATTCAATCCATACATCGCAGATAGATCAATAGATGTTTTCAAATCCGCCTTTTGAGATCATTGGACGGACAAAAGCTGACAAGTGAGACAAAACGAGCGGAGCACGACACAATGTGAGCCCGCATTCACGTCTCTCAATAGGCAGGTGCGTGGGAACGTTCCCGTTCCTGTTTACTAAAGAAATACAGAATTCGAAAACAGACAAACGTACACGTGGCCGTCGGTACTCATACTCACATCAAGAGTTTATCTACTTACTCGTACGTCTATACGACTTGTGTTAAACAGTTGTAAAACCATGCATAGTTCTCAAATGATAACGTGTGGGAACAATTTATCGTAGTAGCGTTTGTAGCTGAACTAGATGGCGCTGTTTATCTACGCCGCCTTACTTTTGGCCGTATGGTAACTAAGAATACGGGCCAATTTAACTCTGTGGTGTGACGTGACGTGGATAGCCACTTTTCTCGTAGCTTATTATGAGCAATAAGGCAAAAGTTTATAAGAGACCTGTCGTTCTGAAGAGGCAAGATTTGGAAACGATAAGCCTGTCAAGCAGCGCCATCTAGTTCAGTTGTCACAGCTATTCTTACAATAACTATGTATTGTATTGTATAACCCCACTCCGTGAGTCTATTATACAACTGTCAATGCTAATTTCGCATTGCTAAAGGTAGACTTCCGAGCAAAGCGGCTCCGGTGTCAATAACGCAGCGACACTGACGCGGCGACAGAGCGATAGTATTATGCAGTATGGAAATGTATGAACTTACTTCCGAGCGCAGCGTCACTGTCGCAGCGACAGTGCCGCCGCGTCGTATCGCCCGGCGATAGGGGCCGTGTTATGTCTGCGCAAGCGCTGTCGCGCAGTCGCTACTATCGCTCGTAGTTTCTTGATGTTTTTGGCGCAAGTTCTTCATGTAACATTGTTAAAATAACTGACAAAAGCTCCTGAATTTTTCATTGTTCTCGTTTAAATAGTTTTTAGGGTTCCGTACCCAAAGGGTAAAAACGGGACCCTATTACTAAGACTCCGCTGTCCGTCCGTCCGTCCGTCCGTCCGTCCGTCTGTCACCAGGCTGTATCTCACGAACCGTGATAGCTAGACAGTTGCAATTTTCACAGATGATGTATTTCTGTTACCGCTATAACAACAAATACTAAAAACAGAATAAAATAAAGATTTAAGTGGGGCTCCCATACAACAAACGGGATTTTTGACCGAAGTTAAGCAACGTCGGGCGGGGTCAGTACTTGGATGGGTGACCGTTTTTTTGCTTGTTTTTTTTGCTTGTTTTGCTCTATTTTTTGTTGATGGTGCGGAACCCTCCGTGCGCGAGTCCGACTCGCACTTGGCCGGTTTTTTATTTATCAAGATGCTATTAGTGCCTTTAACTTTTCTATTTTTGAAAATTGAGTTGGGTAGGCTTCGCTCCATACTATAATAAAAGCGAAGCTAAAAATCGTCATCCTCCTCTTCTTCTAATAATATTTTCATAATTGATCGGTTCATCATATACCAACGCGTCTGCACCAACAACAATAACAACTGCGACTGTCGCCGGTGTCGCGCCGCTCGGAAGTGTATCTGCGTCAGTTACCGCTGCGACACTGACGCAGCGGCTCTGACGCTGCGGCCGTTGCGACAGAGCCGCTTTGCTCGGAAATCCAGCTTAACTGTTGGGTTTTAATTCGTAGCGCGGCCGTTATGCGGTGATTGCACTTGGAGCACGCGATGTCATGCCGAGTGTGTAAATTGTGTAATGATAGGCAATAATAAGTAATCCTCTCGGCAGTGTGAGATTAACGGTATCTGATATTATCCAGTTGGATGACGAATATGACGATACAAACTGGGACAGATCAAAACGCGATTTTACAGCGCAATGTTACAATTTGGCGTTTTCATACAGCAATAGATTTAGATTTATTTATTTCATAATATGAAATTACAAATGAAATACACCCATTAATTACTAATATACCAGTTATTTTATACACATATTGATTGCAGAATTGTTACTATTAAAAAAAAAGAAGAAACATGCATGGAACATGTGGTGTGGTACCCTATATGTTTTTTTTTTCGTCTACTCTAACGTGGTCAAAGGTAATTTACCAAAACTAGCTTAGTGTTAGTATTAGTAGTTCTTTTCATTCCTGTAGACAGTGTAGACATTTCATGTACATATTTAAAACTTACGCTAGTAATTTTAATAACAAAACTTCCGTGAGACAAAGACATAGTAAATATATTAAAAACGGGTCACTCACGTATTTTAAGTCGAAAAACGCTCGAAACATGTCGAGCGTTTTTCGACTTAAAATACGTGAGTGACCCGTTTTTAATATATTTACTTACGCTAGTAGTTAAGGAACCAGATCAAATTGACAGTTGTCATCAGGCGCGTGTGTAACTTGTGCGAGAGTTTCAGCTAACATGTGTTCTCTCTCTCCCAGGGCCCCGAAACATGGGTGGGAGTGCGAGCGCTGCGCGCCAGCTCCGGCGGCATCCTGGACCCGGACGACCGGGTGCGCGACGTGGCGGACGACCGCGAGACGCTCACCGCCGAGTGCGCAGCCCAGGCGCCGGCGCCGCGGGCGGCGCAGGCCGACGGCGCCAGCGGCTCCAGCGCGGGTACCGCGTCCCCGGACATGTTCCGAGTGAGTACACACACATCACTGTCACTATAGGACCTGAATAATATTGTGTGCTAAAGAATAAAGAGAGTGCGAGCGAGACGGCCATCCTATAGTTCGTTTTTTTAGCATTAGAAATAAGGTAAACAATCTTGATGTGTATTTTAATTGAAAAACACATTTTTAAAATAAGTTACGGCAAATATGTAACAATTATGAATCTAATACGATCATTTCTATTCTTCTGCTTTCATAAGTAATAGTTGTTGATTTTTAAAAAGCGTTTTTCAATTAAAAGACATGTCAAGATCGCTTACCTTCTTGCAAGTTCTTTCTAATGCTAAAAAAAACGAACTATAATGAGTAATGATTTACGACTCTGCAAGCAAGTTTACTTAGTTTACTTAGTTTAGTTTACTTTGGCCCCACAATGGCGTACTTACACGACCTACCATCCTTGCCAAATGGCAATAAATCCCTAATCCCTATTAGTTGCTCGAAGGCAGTAACCGTCTCAATCTGGATTAAGGTAAAAAAAATTGAACCATACCGTTCCTACATAAACACAAAAAACAATCAAAAGAATACCTCGGTCTATAAACAATAGAAATTACCTAGAGCCTGTGCGTGCTACAAATAGTTGAATAATACAATAGAGTTCGACCAAGATAAGTCTGCATCGATTTTGATAGCCCACGCAGTGCAAGTGTTATGTATACGCCATAATTTCATAGAAGCTTGACGTTTAAAATAACATTTGCTCTGCGTGGGCTATCAAAATCGCTGCAGACTTTTCCTGGTCTAACTCTATTAAGCTAGGGTACCTATTATACAGTGTGGAAAGATAAGTCGGGCCCTGGAGGGAAACTACCTTAAATCCTTAAGCTGGCTCATTTTACTTAAAGGAGACATTCCTTTATTTTTTAAAAGAAACAAAACTGCATTCAAAGATTTTCTAAAACTCGCTTGCCTCGCCCGGGACTCGAACCGACTAAAAATTCCAAAAAATAAAAACTCGCAATTTTATTCTACTAGTCGATACAGTTAATGTTAATGATAACATTTCTCCAAAAAACATTAGGTCTTAAACTCGTCTGTCGTACAAAATATCCATAAAATGTAATATTTAGTACTCAAGATTTTTTTAGACAAGCCAAATTGAAGAAAAAAAGAAAAATAATTTGAATGCAGTTTTGTTTCTTTTTAAAAATAAAGGAATGTCTCCATTAAGTAAAATGAGCCAGCTTAAGGATTTAAGGTAGTTTCCCTCCAGGGCCCGACTTATCTTTCCACACTGTATATACTTGTCCACACTCACAGTAGGCATCTCGTTAAACGACTACGACTGTAGGTACCTAATATATTTCGTTTGTACAAGAAATATTGTAATAAAATTCAAAAGTTAGTGACAAAAGCATCTTGCGAGTGTTTATTTGCATTCATGGCTCCTCTACAGTCTCTACACGATGGGCCAGCGCCGGCCACTCCAAGGGACGCATTTATGCGTTAGAGGGAGCAAGTGATATTGCTGTCTCATTATACCGCATGGCTGCGTCCCTTGCAGTGGCCGGCGCTGCCCATCGTTTAGAGGAGCCAAAACAATAAATTAAAGTTGTCTCAAAATAATGGGCAAATGACGACGCAATTTACAATTAATCTGTCTCAAGTACGAGAGTAAACTCACAAAATTGAATTTATTATCATAAGACTGTATTCGTAAAATAATATTTTAAATATTGTAATAATGTATCTTAGTCTGTCAAGCCCTGATATGTCAGTAGCAATGTAAAGCAAACAAAAGTATGGTATCCCTAGGAAACGAACAAAAAGCAGTAATGTACATCGAACAACGATGAAATGTAAAGCCCCCTCCAGACTATGCACGCGAATAGCGGTGCGAAGCCGCGAACGTGAGTGTGCAGTCGATTTCGCAGATCTGCGAACTTGACTCCACACGTGCTCCACACTCGCGTTCGCAGCTTCGCGCACGAGTGTAGAGGGGGCTTAACCAAAACAGTTCCACAGATGAGACATAAATGACACGCGATTTTCGAACAATTCAAACGTAGTGTTGCTAACCCACAATTTTTCAAATTTGCCGCCTTTTTCTACTGACAAGATTTGCTTGACCAAGTATATTTCATTTATTAAAGCTTTGGATTCCTCCGAAAACGGTGCCGGCATATGACGGCCGTCATATAGCGGCCGCAAAAGACGGCCGTCTTTACGGTGGCGACATGTGGAAAGTACCACGGCGTCATAACACACCGTCATCCACCAAGGTCAAAGCGGCAAATTTGAAAAATGTAGGCGCGATGGGATAACGTCCCATAGAAAATTTGATTTTCGCGTCTTTTCCTACTGACAAGATTTGCTCGATCATCTATAATTTACTACTTGGAGGATGAAATATCATCAAAAGAGGAAAATAATCGTAGTACGGAATCATTTATTCAAATCTCGTGTCATTTATTCAAAATGGCGTCACCGCTATCTAATAAAACGTTCACGAAACTATCGACACCGTCATGACGGCCGTCATCTTACGTTACGTTGACAATCAACGTAACGTAAAGCTTTGGATTCCTCCGAAAACGGTGCCGTCATATGACGGCCGTCATATAGCGGCAGCAAAAGACGGCCGTCTTTACGGTGGCGACATGTGGAAAGTACCACGGCGTCATAACACACCGTCATCCACCAAGGTCAAAGCGGCAAATTTGAAAAATGTAGGCGCGATGGGATAACGTCCCATAGAAAATTTGAATTTCGCGCCTTTTCCTACTGACAAGATTTGCTTGATCATCTATAATTTACTTGGAGGATGAAATATCATCAGAAGAGGAAAATAATCGTAGTACGGAATCATTTATTCAAATCTCGTGTCATTTATTCAAAATGGCGTCACCGCTATCTAATAAAACGTTCACGAAACTATCGACAAGGTCATTGAAAAGGATGGGACTGGTGGACTGTATTAAATGATAAGATTTTACCTTCGGTAAAGTGTGTTTAATTATTATTTATGTTAATATTTACAAGAATAGAAGACCACAGCGTTTGACAACCAAAAACAAAGAAAAAATAATAAAAACTCTAAAGAGTCTGCAACATCCTGCCCCTCGTGCAGCTAAGCTCTAAGTATTTAAATTAAGCCTTAAGTGGTAATGTTAAGTCTAATTAGTTTTTTGAGGGGACGGCGTAGCGTACCCCCAGCCGTCGCAACGTCCACCACCCTGTTCACGCCATCTCTTCCTGGGAACATATTAGTTACCCTTCCTTTCGGCCATGTTCCTCGCGGCAGGGACTCATCAACTATAATAACTACATCACCTATTTGCAGTTCCTGGCCACGATCTCCCCTTGCATTTAGTCGTATTTGCATTGTTGGCAATACTTCACGCACCCAGCGTTTCCAGAAGTGGTCTGATAACCTTATTGCCTTCTTCCACTCTGAGCGGCCGAACAGGTCACGGTCTTCTAAAGTCGATGGCAGGGTTTGGTTTGATGAACACCCAATTAGGAAGTGGAAAGGTGTTAGGCTGGTTGGATCCTCTGGGTCTGTGGACACGTGCGTCAGTGGGCGAGAATTTGCAATCGCTTCAGCTTCCATCAGCAGCGTTATTAGTGTCTCCTCCTTGGGGAACCTTTCGTTAAGTGTTGCCTTCAGTGCCACTTTTACTGTCCTTACGAGACGCTCCCAACATCCTCCAAATGACGGCGCTGCAGCGGGAATAAAACTCCACCTGATTCCTCTGGTCGCTGCTTCTTGTTGATGATGTATCATCTGAGTAGAATTGACGTAGAATGCGGTTTGCTCCAATGAAGGCGGTCCCGTTGTCTGAGTAAATTGTATTCGGGACACCTCGTCTGGCAATGAAACGTCTCAAACTCATTATGGCGGAGTCTGAAGAAAGGCTGTGTACCAATTCCAGGTGTAATGCCCTTGTTGTGAGGCATGTGTAAAGGGCCACGTAACGTTTCTCATGGCGGCGGCCGACAGTAACATTGACAGGGCCAAAATAGTCTAAGCCAGTAAATGTAAATGCCCGCTGGTGGTGAGCGAGCCTTTGAGGTGGTAGGTCTCCAGTGACAGGGTTCATAGGCTTCGATTTGCGAATCTTGCAGAGTAGGCATTTGTGAGCGATTGATCGGACTGTATCTCGGAGCCTCAAAAGCCAGAACCTTTGCCTTAGTTCATTAATGACGTATTCGTTATTCGCATGACCTGCTCGTCTGTGGTAATACTGTACTAACAGCCGGGCGACCGGGTGACAACCATCTAGTAGGATCGGGAATCGTGATTCAGGGTCGATGTCTTCTACGGCTTTTATCCTTCCAGCCAAGTAAATTAAATTATCTTCTCCCAGAGAGGGCGATAGTTTGATGAGGCGGCTGTTTGAAGGTATCGGTTTCGAGTTGACGATGTAGTTGAATTCTTGAGAGAAACTGTCCAATTGAATCCGTTGTAAAATGTGCCTTTCAGCGGCTTTTATCAGGTCGGCATTCAAGGGTGTGTGAGTGGTGGACGCTGATGAACAGCGCGAGCGGGAGAGAACCGCTCCGCTATTTGATTTCGAATTTCGAATTGAGGCCAAAATGTTACCGAAAATAGCCGCAGCTTGATGTACCCGGGCTGTGGCACGTAACAAACGAAGCCAGTCATTAAAACGTTCAAAATTTGCTGTGACTGGAGTTGGCAAACGTGTATTGATTGAAGTCAGTCCTACCAACTCGTTTGGTTGACATTTAAGTTCTTCGCGAACTGGTGCGACATTAAGTGGCTCTGTGGGCCAATCCTCTCCGGATGGGACTGGTGGACTGTATTAAATGATAAGATTTTACCTTCGGTAAAGTGTGTTTAATTATTATTTATGTTAATATTTACAAGAATAGAAGACCACAGCGTTTGACAACCAAAAACAAAGAAAAAATAATAAAAACTCTAAAGAGTCTGCAACAGTCATGACGGCCGTCATCTTACGTTACGTTGACAATCAACGTAACGTAACGCCGTCTAGGAAACCGCGCCATTTTGTTTACATAGACAACGTTCTAGTGACGTCAGTCAACGCTATATAGCGGCCGTAATATGACGGCACCGTTTTCGGAGGAATCCAAAGCTTTACGCTGTCTAGGAAACCGCGCCATCTTGTTTACATAGACAACGTTCTAGTGACGTCAGTCAACGCTATATAGCGGCCGTAATATGACGGCACCGTTTTCGGAAGAATCCAAAGCTTAACTGGGTTCTCTAATGTGTTATAGGTGAACCAGGATCTATTGAGGGTGCGCCATGTTGCGGAATTTCACTGGAACTAATTTATTCATACTACACTGAATTGTCACCCTATACATGAGTATAACAGCGCCCTCTTGACAATTATCATATATTACTGGTCAGGCTATATTTTCCCAAATTATGGTTGGTTAAACCAATTAGTCAGTAAATAGGAACAAAAAAAAACTATACTTATTCTTTTCATTTGGGCACTAGTACTAGTGTAAGACAAAGATAGTATGATTCTTTCTGTCTATGTTTGAAATGAGACAGTCCTTTGACAAACTATAATAATCTCCCGCGCGTTTAAAAACACAATGCGTGTGACGTGTCTGGCTGTATGGGGTAGTACCATTGCTCCCTCTCTTTACGAAAAAAAATATGTATTAGCGGGAACAGGAGTGGACGCGCGAACTCCTGAAAAATAGTCAGGTTGGAACTTGTTTTTTGTTCGCTGACTAGCAGAATGGTATTATCAACATCGACAAATCATTACGTGTCATGTCAGCAAACAGAAACGAATTCAGGCAATCTTTTTGCTGGAAATTAAATATGGGTTTGTGTTATTCCGATTGTGCTGGTGGGCGTCGTCCACAAGCGGTAAGTTTTAAAATAGTGTGACCCGAAATTGGTTTTCTATAAAATCTACACTTGTACTTCATATTTTTTGCAAATGCTTATCGCATCCCCATATTCATATAAGCATTATGATCATGAAAAATTTAACAATGTCAGTCAAAAAGTACTATATTACGGCCGTAACTAGGTACGTTTTGAAATAATGTATGCCGTTCTACAAGTATGTAATAATTGACTTATAATTAAGTATATTTTTGTTTTGTAAGTATTATCTACAACTATTATAAGTTGGGCACGTCTCATATCAACTATGTATATCACAAATAACTATTTAAATATTCATTATCACCTATATTCGCCGTAGTAATGAATCGGCCGTCGGCGTAGTGAGTAAAACCGTAGATAACGGAAAGTAGGCTAACTGGATTACAGTCGCTCTAGCACGCAGTCGACCGTGTAAGCTTATAATGTACTATTGGAGTTAGGTATAAGTACCAACAAACTACGGATTGGGTAAGCCCAATCCGTAGTTTGTTCATTTTAACTAAACTTGGAGATTGGGTTTTAAATCGCCGCCAGTTACACTGGTTACACTTGAATTATTTGTTTTACTTGCGTAACTAGGGACTTTACAAGTAGTTTATATGATAGAGAGGCTGTAACGAATGAATTGCAATGTTCGCCAATGTTCGCGGTAGGTCCTGAGCAAAGGTCCAGGTGTGTCAGAAGTTTTATTTTAATCTTCTCGAGTTTAATCAAGTCGTTGTACGTTGTACCCAATTAAACCCTAAATTGTTCAAAGTTAAGATAATGAAATTTAAACATTAATCAATCTATATTTTTTTTTCAGGTATATTATATTATTTATTAAAACCACAAACATAATTAATAACAAACTTACAATAAAAAGTAACCTAAAAATAAAACTACCTACAAACCTAAAACTAATACCTAAAAAATAAAAAATAAATAATGTGGGTGACCTAGCCCAATATGTATATATTAGGCTAGATCACCCAGGTCCAGATTATCTACCACACTTTGATGTCTATTTATGATATCACTACCTACACTGAAGTAGACAGCAATTGTTTCTTAATTAACGTAATGTCAGTGTAAGTTAAGACATGTTCATCTTTGTGGCATCCTGTATACAATTTAAATAAGAATTATACTTAGTTACGTACATATATTGTAGTATTGGAATGTTAAGAAGAAAAAAGCCTAAGTAAGAAAAGAGGGAGGTACATTATGTCTGCCGCCGATCTTTTCCGCGTGCCGTATCATTTGCGGTTTAAAATGATATGATGCTTACGAGTCTCGTCAAGCGCGTTAACACACTTAAAACGTAACAGTTAACTAGATTTAATTGTCCGTTGGACGACAGTCGGCGTTGGCTCACAATAAGAAAAACATGTACTTTCTGACTCAGCATCCTAATCTTAGTATTGATCACGTCATCATCACATTTCCTTTTATCCTGTCACCACGTAGGTTAAAAAAGAGCAGTAAATCTTCAGTGTTATCTTATTACTCTTAGTTTATTTCTCTAGCGATTTGTATGTAGTGATTTACGTGCACTTATTGCAACGCCTCAAGCGCATGTTCGAGTTCATTTGTCATATGCAAATCCGTGTAGTTGTTATGTGAAATGGCTCTCGGGTATTTTTGTCACGACAGCTATGAGATATTCATGAGTTTCTTATGGTAAATAGGCTATTTCTGAGTTTGCACTGATGCTCTGTAGTTATTTCTATAGGTAATGTTTTCCTTAATTAGCAACAGATGTAAGCCATTCTTGGTTTATTACGTCGAAATCGAAAACAATTGTTATCCTTCGTTCACTGTAATATGCATTACAGAGTAATCACAGAGTTCCTATACGCCCCAGTAACTGGCTACTGTGCAGTATTGTGCAGTACAAGGTAGTCAATGTAGTCATGCTTGATTTAATATTTGACTATATCTATCAAAACAGCTAAACAGATAATATCGACTTCGAAAATTGAAACCCAACAGTATTTAGGTAAACATGGTGTGTGAAAAATGTAGGTACCTATCTAAATTTTGTAAATTGTTTTTAACGCTACGCTATTTGCAAAAATGAGCACATGGACAGTACACGGGTCTACATAATCTTTATATCCTCAGTATTCAAGAACCTTACAAAATTTCTAGGGCGGCGGCGGCGTCGGCGGCAGTATGCGTGTGCCCAACTCCGAGTCGTGCGTGGAGGTGGGCGCGGCCGACCTCGAGGACGGTGCCAACGGGCTGCAAGTCCGGCGCGGCAGCGAACCCACCCTGCACCAGGACACGTTACCTCCACAACGAACGGTAATAATTATACTACTGTTATGTACCTTTTTTTAAAGAGGGGTAATGCTTTACGCATACCACCCGGTGCGGGGACGGGCCGGGATGGTTATGTGGGACTTCCTGTTGTGGGCTAATGAGACCCACTAAAACCCCTCTGTTGCCGCCTCGCTGCTATACGACCAGGTCCCAGGAACGCCGAAGTACTCTTCCACAACCTCGCCAGCGGCCGTCCGGACTCGGACCCGACTCTTGGGGAAATCACCCCTTCACCTCAGTGACTGTTATGTACCTATTTTAACTCCGAGTCGCGGATGCCTTACCTCAAGTCCGGCGCGGCAGCTAACCCACCCTGCATCAGGACACGTTACCTCCGCAACGAACGGTCAGACAAAAATATTCACCGACATAAAGCGAGCCTTGCAAGCCGTTGCCAGAATTCAGGAGTTGGCATGCTCTTTTTGCTCATCTTTTTTCTCACTAATCGCGGGAGTGGAAAGAATGAGTGGTGACTGCGAAACAGAAAACGGTACAAGATACCCAAACCAGTTAGATGGACAATCTGGTCAAGATTGCAGGAAACAACCAGTTGATATAGAGCTTAACTTGGGGAAACAACAGTAAATCTGTTCTCGAACTACAAAAGTACCAAATTTTATATTAAAGGAAAAAATGGAAAAAGTTTCGCTTTCGGCAGGACTTGAACGCGCATCCTGCACAACCCGTGTGTTGCTCTTAATCAATTGAGCTACGGAAGCCTACCATGCAGGATATCGCAAATCTTTCCATTCCTTCCTTACATAAGTACCTATTATTAAATATAGACTTCCTCTTAACCCTGAGTTTTCATAACATTAAAAGATAACAATATCTCACTTCCAGGCCACAGAGCAGACAAAACGCTGGTCAGCAGCGGTAGTCTGCCGGGAAGACAACAGAACAACACAGAAAGTGCACCCTTTGCCGGATGGTCGACCACCAGACCCTGACAGACTCAATCCCGGACACTTCCAGCGGCAAACCAATAGGCTCTCCATGCAGTTCTCCGGACCTGGGTAAGTGTACCAACATTGTGTCCCATTTTTTTAGTGTTTTTATGCTGTTTGGCAGAAGTGAACACAAGTTCCACTTTATGAAACATTTACACAGGCTGCAAATGCACCAGACATAGGTGCGATAAGTATATTTAGTAAAATACTACATCGCGAGCCTCACTTTAACTTATAGGTTACGTACCTACTAGTAGGTTACCTACCTACTAGTTAAAGTGAAGCTATTTGTCAATTTCACGTCAGAGTAAACCAGACTAAATCCCTTAAGGCCTAGTTTAGCCTCTAGAAAGTCTCGATTTATGCTAGATAATAAATTAATACCAGAAATCACCAACCGCAAGTGTTCTGAAGGTCAACCAATATTTAACCTTTCGTTACAGGAGTGGAATATGGCTAGACGCAGCGGACAGAGTGCAGAGCTACGGCAGCAAGAGCTTACCCCGCGACGCGAGAAGGGAACCCCTCGGGCAGGACACGTCGGGCGACACCCCCCGGGTCGAAGACATGTTGCGATGGGTGTCGGGTGTCAACAACGTCGCCAGCGTTCATCCGCAGGAGCGCCCACTTGATCTCTTACCTGAGGGTATGTTTATGATTCATCTAGAAATTACTAGAGAACCGATCAGCTGCAGCTAGGACACGTCGGGCGACACCCACCGGGTCGAAGACATGTTGCGATGGGTGTCGGGAGTCAACAACGTCGCCAGCGTGCATCCGCAGGAGCGCCCACTTGATCTCTTACCTGAGGGTATGTTTATGATTCATCTAGAAATTTCCATTGCTCCTGAGTTGCCTTCTCTGCGATGTGAGGAGATAATCGATCAGCTGCGGCCAGGACACGTCGGGCGACACCCGCCGGGTCGAAGACATGTTGCGATGGGTGTCGGGAGTCAACAACGTCGCCAGCGTGCATCCGCAGGAGCGCCCACTTGATCTCTTACCTGAGGGTATGTTTATGATTCATCTAGAAATTTCCATTGCTCCTGAGTTGCCTTCTCTGCGATGTGAGGAGATAATCGATCAGCTGCGGCCAGGACACGTCGGGCGACACCCCCCGGGTCGAAGACATGTTGCGATGGGTGTCGGGTGTCAACAACGTCGCCAGCGTGCATCCGCAGGAGCGCCCACTTGATCTCTTACCTGAGGGTATGTTTATGATTCATCTAGAAATTTCCATTGCTCCTGAGTTGCCTTCTCTGCGATGTGAGGAGATAATCGATCAGCTGCGGCCAGGACACGTCGGGCGACACCCCCCGGGTCGAAGACATGTTGCGATGGGTGTCGGGTGTCAACAACGTCGCCAGCGTGCATCCGCAGGAGCGCCCACTTGATCTCTTACCTGAGGGTATGTTTATGATTCATCTAGAAATTTCCATTGCTCCTGAGTTGCCTACTTCGCTTAAAAGCGCCTTCTCTGCGATGTGAGGAGATAATCGATCAGCTGTGGCCAGGACACGTCGGGCGACACCCCCCGGGTCGAAGACATGTTGCGATGGGTGTCGGGTGTCAACAACGTCGCCAGCGTGCATCCGCAGTAGCGCCCACTCCTGAGGGTAAGTTTATGATTCATCTAGAAATGGCCTAGCTCTTTAGGTGCCTATTTTGTTTAACAAGCCTTCTAAATATACCAAGGCAAGTGAAGATAACCCGTTGGGCAGAATACATTGAGCGGAAACTACCAGGTGGAATGTTGTATAACCTAACGATAATGCATGCTTGTAATATCTAGTAAATACCTAAATACCTAATCATTGTAATAAATATGTAATTAATCACATTGATTATTTAGGCAACTTATAAATGTCGTGATGCGTCATATTCAAGATCAGGCATTCACGTAAGGTCGTAGGTCGTAGAGCATTAATGTTGGTATTTTTTAGTATTGAAGACACATAGTTAAATTAAATATTAAGTTTCGTCTGAAAAATACTGCTTACTTAATACACTTAAAGCCCCGTGAGGGCTTAAAATCTTTAAGATCCTATATTTAACCTACCCTTTACCCTTCAGTGGGCAGCACGGAGCGAGCGATATCCGGCCAAGAAGTCCCAGTGAGCCCGAGCAGCAAGCCTGCGACGGCGACGCAAAACGTGTCCGTCACGCTTGTCAAAGGCGAGAAAGGACTAGGCTTCACCATCACCACCAGAGACAATCCTACGGGCGGACACTGTCCCATCTACATTAAGAATATTCTTCCTAAGGTTAGTTGGAAACGTTTCCTTGAAATGGACATTACTATAAGTCACAAAACGTGGCCGTTACGCTTGTCAAAGGCGAGAAAGGACTGGGCTTCACCATCACCACCAGAGACAATCCTACGGGCGGACACTGTCCCATCTACATTAAGAATATTCTTCCTAAGGTTAGTTGGAAACGTTTCCTTGAAATGGACATTACTATAAGTCACAAAACGTGTCCGTCACGCTTGTCAAAGGCGAGAAAGGGCTAGGCTTCACCATCACCACCAGAGACAATCCTACGGGCGGACACTGTCCCATCTACATTAAGAATATTCTTCCTAAGGTTAGTTGGAAACGTTTCCTTGAAATGGACATTACTATAAGTCACAAAACGTGTCCGTCACGCTTGTCAAAGGCGAGAAAGGGCTAGGCTTCACCATCACCACCAGAGACAATCCCACGGGCGGACACTGTCCCATCTACATTAAGAATATTCTTCCTAAGGTTAGTTGGAAACGTCTCCTTGAAATGGACATTACTATAAGTCACAAAACTTCGTGTCCGTCCTTTAAAGCAGGTAGAACCTACACCTACTGCTATCTATTGTCGCTGTCATCGAAGATGTCGTGTATGTCTACATGTGAATGCGATAGACCATAGAACTAGTAATTGCTGCAATTATTTTAATCGGTTCATAGATAATGAAAAATCCAGGTGCATCTCAATCTATGGAATAATGCGCTACTAACGTCAACTATTTGCGAATGGATCGCTAGTTGCTCTCGGGAATTTTGAGAAGAATGGGCGGTTCACATGCAGGGGATGAACGGTTCGCCAGTGTCGTGCTATTCGCCAGATGTTGACAGAGCCTCTTTAATATTGGGTGATACATTTTGGGGAGTGCGCACAAGAACTGCATGACCTGATCCCACCTTCCCCTTTCCATCATCGGACGTCCAGGCGCGGCGAATGCACCCGTTCGCTGTTAATATCCCATTTGTCCGCACAAAACGATTTGCCTCGTCTTTTTTGGTAAGGGCGGCTAGAGAATGGAATGTACTCCCGTCACCTGTATTCCCTGAGAAATATGACCTCGGTCTCTTTAAAGCAAGAGTGAATAGGCTATTACTGAATCGGTGAGCTCTATTTTAGGCTCTGTCTTCACTTTCCATCAGGTGTGACTAGAGCCAATCGCCGATCAGTTTATTATAAAAATAAAAAAACCGGCCAAGTGCGAGTCGGACTCGCGCACGGAGGGTTCCGCACCATCAACAAAAAATAGAGCAAAACAAGCAAAAAAACAAGCAAAAACACGGTCACCCATCCAAGTACTGACCCCGCCCGACGTTGCTTAACTTCGGTCAAAAATCACGTTTGTTGTATGGGAGTCCCACTTAAATCTTTATTTTATTCTGTTTTTAGTATTTGTTGTTATAGCGGCAACAGAAATACATCATCTGTGAAAATTTCAACTGTCTAGCTATCACGGTTCGTGAGATATACAGCCTGGTGACAGACGGACGGACGGACGGACAGCGGAGTCTTAGTAATAGGGTCCCGTTTTTACCCTTTGGGTACGGAACCCTAAAAATAAAGATTTTTTGAATCCACAGGGCGCCGCGGTAACGGACGGGCGGCTGCGCGCCGGCGACCGTCTAGTATCTGTGAACAACGTGTCGGTGTCGGGCCTCACGCAGCAACAAGTAGTATCTCTACTACGGAACACGCCCACAGACTCCACTGTCGACATCGTGGTGCAGCGGCCTGTCAGCAGAACGCAGGTAAGAGGATTCTGTTTTTAGTTAAGAGCCCATCTGGGTGCACACTAGTGCCATTGCTAAATAATCGTGATTATTTAAATTTAACGAAAGATAAACAAACACGGCCGCTTCAACTTTGGACGCATAGATTGACGAATCCAGCAACATAGAAACTAGTTTGATGTATTCAAAAGGTACTTTAATACAAGATACAGTACGTAGCGGTCCCCTTTTTTAAATATCTTTCGTTAAATTTAAATAATCACGATTATTTAGCAGTGGCGCTAGTGAGCACGTTGATGGGCTCTTAAGTATGATACTGGAATTTGATGCTCAATATTGGTCGAACCATCTTCAAAAGGATACCGTTTTCCGTGAGGACATGTTCAGGACGATGCGCTCTCGGCTATTTATAGGCACTGGAAGAATAAAGGTTTTATTTTACTTCTTCTTTCCATATCAAGGTTTTTAGATGTTTCATAGCGTTCATTGTTGTCAACCCTGGACGTCCCGACCATCAGACTTGCAAGACTTACCTTAAAAAGACTATTTATCGTATTCACGGTAACATTTGATTGAGTGTATATTTGTATTAACGTGTAATTAATTATCTTGATTCGCAACTCAAACTTAAACGAATTTGTTTACAGAGGGTTGAGCCCCAGCAGAGTCCACAAAAATACTCAGAAAAGGCGATAGGCATGCCCAACGGCCAGTCCAAACCAGTGGACGTCGGTGACAACGGCCGAGTGTCCAGTATAGTGAACGCCATCAACCACGGTTCGGCGCGGGGCCGGATACCCAAGAGCTCCTCTAAGGACGACCTGATCAAAGACCAGGACAGTTCGCTGCAGGAAGCTCTGAATTCTAGTTCTAACTCTGTAAGTATCCCAAAGCCTGAAGATACTGGAATCTCAGCCTTTATATGACCCACAGTTGAGCACATGCCTCCTCTCATGCAAGAGAGGATGGGGCCATAGTCCCCATGCTGGTCCAAATAGAGTTGAGGGTTGTAAATATCCAACACTTTCCGTTCGTTTTAAGGGAATGGTCGGACATTATATAGATTTGATTAAGTTTCTCTTTTTATCTCACTCTCTCTCTCATCTTAGCATTTATCGTTATCGCATACTTAACTATTCTTTAGGAGCCCAATTCATTGTGGTATGTCCCTCTTTTTATTTTAACTCAATAAACTCAATTATTTTGCAATTATCAGTTTCACAAAGCGACATTTAATGACATTTCTTCATCCTCCCATTTTCAGATCCTTAGTTTAAGAAATCGTCTGATCCTTCGGCTAGACGTACCGGTGCACGACTCGGAGAAGGCCGGGCTGGGCATCAGCGTCAAAGGCAAGGTCACCGTGGGCACGGACCCTCAAGACCTTGGCATCTTCATCAAGTCGGTGCTGAACGGTGGCGCCGCTTCGAGAGATGGCAGGTCAGTACAGATGCAGGTTTTATACTCGTAATAAAATCGTGAATTACGTTTCTTCAGCGGAATCAACAACTGATACAGCAGATACTCTCCGTACATAGCAGATACTCTGCACCATAAGCATAGTCACACTGTGAACGAACGTGAGACCTTTAACCTTTTGGACGCCAATGACCGATATGTCCGCACCGTAGGTCCAACGCCAAAGACCGATTAATCGGTCACAGACCACAGAGCAATATCGACCTACGTGCATATACATAAAGTTCAATTTCAGTTTTGACACTTCAATGACGGGGCGTCTGGGTGACAGCTTTTGTGTTTGACACGGCGTCGAAAAGGTTAAATGGTACAACTTTATCGATTGTTTTAGATTACACACGAACGACCAGCTGCTGAGCGTGAACGGCGTGTCGTTGGTGGGGCAGTCCAACGCCGAGGCCATGGAGACACTCCGGCGTGCCCTGCTGCACGCGAGACCCAGCGTACGTGGCAGCATCTCGCTCACAATCGCCAGGAGAACAGGTAATGTTTCAATTTGGTGCCGTGACCAGGATATATCGTCACATGACAAGCAAAACTCACGAAGTACCACAAGTTCATGGCAAAAAAAAAGAAGTTCAAAAGAAGGTTGATTTTTGTTTAAATATTTTATAGTAATTAGTGACTTTTGCTTGTCACCTGACGATATTTATTTTGCCCCAAAAAGACCTTATAATCAAACGATTGTGGAAGTTGTGGGGAAGTTTTTATTCTTACTATAACTGGTATCCCATGGTATGGCCATGTGTATTTTAAAGGAATAAAGAATTTTGTATTTTTGTATTTGTATTTTGTATCCGTACATAGTTAAGGGCCATCTACATATATATGTTCCCTGTCTCTCTCTCTCTCTCTCTCTCATCGTACATGAATCGTATGAAAACCTTTCAGCGGTCTTAATATGCTAGCGACTTCGTTGCGTTAACATCAATTCCGCGTCCCCATTTTAACCCTTGTCACATCACATCTCATAGCTCATCCTGAATATTCATATTGCAGATAGTATGGACAGCCTAGCTCGGTGGAAAGACGACACGCCGCCCAACGGCAACGAGTCCGGCAACACCACCAACAGCGTCGACAACAACAACAGCTCCCAAAACTTCAACACCGTCATATACAACACCGACAAAGAGAACAAACCCACCGATTACAACCAGAACAAATTCGACAACCACAAAGAGAGAAGCATAGACAACGAACACCGAGGCAGCAAGAAACACGCCTCAATAATCACAATAAATAACAACACGAGCTGGGTCTCCAATCAATCTGACGACAGCAAAGGGTATCTAGAAAGAGACAAAGATACGGTTCCTCACGATCCTAAAAGAGATAGCTTCGAGTGGAGTCGCTTGGACGGTTGGAACCCTGTTATAGATAGACTGACCGGGTTAAGGAACGAGAGCTATTATATGGCGACGCAACTGGACGCGCCGGTGACGAACGGCCATTTTAGGCCTAATGTGGGACATGTGCATATGTCGCGGTCGCCGCCCGCGCACCATAATGTTATTATTGAAGAAGATTATGGAACCACGACGAGGTACTGACATTTTTCTTATACATAGTTTGACCAGGAATTGTCTCATTTCAAACATATACAGAGATAATCGTACTGTCTTTGTTTTACGCTAATACTAGCACCCAAAGAAAGGGATGGGATACAGTTTTTTTCTTATTTACTAAACTAACAAACTATAAAATACTTGCGATCAAAAACAAAAAAAAAACAGTCCTTTTCTGATATTAAATATTAAGAGCCCGCGCAGACAGACAGCGGTCTGGAGTTCCGCGTTCAGAGTACTGCATTCTTTCGACGTGAGTCTTCAGTCTTTACGATAACGCACACAGCAGGTGCTCAGAACGAGGCGGTCAAAGCGGAGTTCTGACCGCCTGCTGTGTGCGTTATCGTAAAGACTCACGTACATTCGAAAGAATGCAGAACTCTATACGCGGAACTCGGAACTCCAGACCGCTGTCTGTCTGCGCGGGCTCTTAATATTTAATATCAGAAAAGGACTGTTTTTTGGTTTTTGATCGCAAGTATTTTATCTGGCAAACCCAGTTTGTTAGTTTAGTAAATAAGAAAAAAATTTGTATCCCATCCCTTTTTTTGGGTGCTAGCATCAGCGTACGATTATCTCTGTATATGTTTGTTTGTAAGTCTCACCTTGTCAGGTTCATAAAGTCTTCTCACGTCGTATTTGGGCGAAAGTGAGGTGACTTTTTACACGATATAATGGCTGTTACAGAGGGAGCACTAGCGGCCCCGGCGAGTCGGGCAGCGAGAGCGGCGCGGGCTTCAGCCGCGACGCGGTGGGGCGCCGCTCCATGTCGGAGAAGCGCCACGCCGCCATGGACGCCAGGACCACCGGCACCTACAAGAAGATCAAGGAGATCAAGGCCATGCACTGTCAGTACACCGAAACACATATTTTATACTCTGGCTAACCCACTTTGTCAGTAGAAAAGGCGCGAAATTCGAATTTTCTATGGGAGGACAACATAATACCCGTAAGATCGGTTTTCCTAGAATAGCGGTGCCGTCATATAGCGGCCGTCTCCATACTAAATAATACGGCTAAATATAGATGTCGTAGTATTTGTATGGAGACGGCCGCTATATGACGGCACCGCTTTCGGAGGAAACCAAAGCTTTAGCGCTTACATTTTTTAAATTTGCCACCTTTTCTACTGACGGAAATGGATTGAAACGGTACTATCGCGTGCGCATACTTTTTTTTATTATTTGGCCTGACATTCCCAACGTGACCGTAGGTTCTAGGTCGCAGGTCGCAGGTGAGGAATTGTATTAACGATTTTTAGCTGCGCAGGATTACAAACTACCCGCACTTAATCTTGATTATTAATTTTTCGCTTGGATCCCCTGTCCCTTTTAGGTTTTATCCAAGTTTCTCCGTTTTACCTATCTATCAATAACTTTTTCATAATAATGAAGCATTGTCAAATGTCCTCCGTTATTAAATTACCTACATATTTATGCATAAATATTTTATTTCCAGCATTACAAGTGGGACCATCACTGGGAATGCGGAAGTCGTCTAGTTTAGAATCACTACAAACAGCGATACAGGAAAACCAAAGGAATCCACGGAACGAGCCGATATACGCGCGTGCGCATCCACGTAAGTATTAATTAATTTTTACGAGTTTGTGAACTTTCCTTTTTAACCATTGACATGGGTCAAATAATTAACTGTCTTAACTATGATATAAATCTTCATCTGGAATAGGTTTAATACTGAATAATGATCAAAATTAATAAAGTTTACAAACTGCTTTACCTACGTACAATACAACTACAACAGTTTGTAACCTGCATGGATAAGTCCATATATTCAATCAATAAGTTTAGATATTCTCGCCTGTTTAAGTAACCGCTTTTCGACTTAAAACCGAGTCTTCATTAGGGGTCGCGACGCAAGCCGCACGTTCTCACCTCTCTCTTTCATATCACTGTATGAGTAATGAAATAGAGATAAGATGTCGTGCTCACCGCCGCGCGTAGTAAAGACGTAGATACCCGGTTTAGTTTATATCGAGTACAGTAAGTGTACTTAATTACCCATATCGCACTACAAGCTGTATCGAAAGGTGGACACTTATAGTTCGTTTTTTTTAGCATTAGAAAGAAGGTAAGCGATCTTGACATGTCTTTTAATTGAAAAACGCTTATTGAAAATCAGTACCTAACTATTGTTTATGAAAGCTGAAGAATATAAATGATCGTATTAGATTAATAATTGTTACATATTTTCCGTGACTTACTTTTAAAACGTGTTTTTCAATTAAAAGGCACGTCAAGATTGTTTATCTTTTTTCTTATGCTAAAAAAAAACAATTATACCTAGCGGCTATGCGGGGTGGGTATTTATTAGGAGAGCTGGTAGTACAGTCGCTGAATCAATAGAGGCATTGTCAAGGCGCCAGAGTGTGTGTTCAGATATTTGTGAGCACCTCGGCCGCTCCGATATATCTGATGGCGACTGTACTACCTCGTACTATAGCTATGTACGTTACGTCAGGCGTGGCTCACTCCGCGATTTCGTCGCTTTGCTATAGGTAGCCAGGACCGGATCTGGGGTAGAGCGAGTGGAGCGGCCGCTCTAGGCGCCGGATGGCAAGGCAAATGAGGAAAAAAAGTGTTAAAAGACGCGAGTGTGGCGAGGGGGGGGAGGGGGGGGGGTAGGAATACGCTTGAAAACTTCAACGAAGGGCGCCAAAACCCGATTTTGCTCTACCCTGATTAAGGGCTCGGGCCGACACTGTAGGTAGCTAATAAATAGTACATCCGTTCCACACCAATTTTGGTGGCTAGCCGTAAGCCGCGCGTGGCGCTGTCGCCACCTAGCGGCCATATCTGTGCTGATCGTAACAGACGTGTGAGAGAGTGAGTCTTCTGTACCTAGTACCATAGAGAAAAAAATACATAGAGTGCTCACTCTATACATCAGTTTTAGTATCAAAAAGACTATTAGCATCTAGCATCGAGTAGCGGAACTATCAGTACTGCTACTTGACAATAGATGTAGCACCGACCGGAAAGTCTTATGCTGTTGAGATAAGACTTTCCGGTCGGTGCTACATCTATTGTCAAGTAGCAGTACTGATAGTTCCGCTACTCGATGCTAGATGTAGACACTGAAATTAATAGTCGGAACTGATGTATGGAGTGAGCACTCTTGTCTTACTATATTTCTCTATGGTCTAGAATAAAATCTAAATGTCAAATAAAAAAAAAACAAAAGGCGCTAGAGTGCGTGTTCAGATATTTGTAAGCACCTCGGCCGCTCCGATATATCTGATGGCGACTGTACTACCTCGTACTATCCATACTAATATTATAAAGGCGAAAGTGTCTGTCTGTCTGTCTGTTACCTCTTCACGCTTAAACCGCTGAATCGATTTTGTTGAAATTTGGTATAGAGAGTTTGAGTCCCGGGGAAGGACATAGGGTAGTTTTTATCCCAGAAGTCATCCTTTAAGGGACGAAAAGGGGGGTGGAAGTTTGTACGGGTAATCGATGAAAAGCAGATTGCATAAAAATAAGCTACCCTAATTACTAAATCCACGCAGACGAAGTCGCGGGCAAAAGCTAGTAGCTAAATATACGTTGCGTGTGTGCAGCGCTGAAGCACTGGCTGACGGAGGGCGGGCGCACGCCGGAGGGCATGGTGCGCGGCTCGCCGCACCAGTCCTCGCTCTCGCACAAGAAGCCCTCGCTGCTTAAATCGCTCTCCAACATGTTAAGGTCAGTCGCTTTTGGAATAGGCTACATGACTAATTTTTTTTATGGTATCAATCGATCGGGTTTGTTTTTAGGATCAAATCTCTATATGGGACCCATTGCATTAAAGTAACACAAAAGTCAGAAATTGTAGTCAAAGGCCGACAGTCGCACTTCACTCGCGAAACGCCCTAGAGTCAGACCAAGAAAAGTCTGCAGCGGATTTGATAGCCCACGCAGTGCAAGTGTTATTTACACGTCATAATTTCATAGTAGTTTGACGTTTAAAATAACACTGGCACTGCGAGGGCTGTCAAATCCGCTGCAGACTTTTCTTGGTCTGACTCTATACAAAACGGACAAGGGCCGTGACGTCATCGCCCATCTTGTAGTATGGACAAAACAAGAAAATTGCGTTTTTGTCGGTGAAATATTGCGTTTATGTATATAGTTGCTATACAATATTTTATTGCATGAAATGTAAGGAATCGAATGGTACCCTTACTTTTATCGTTTTTGGAAGTTAAAAAAACTTAAATTTTGAAACTTTCAGGTCCTGTATTTTTGTAATTTTTCAATATTTTATTTTAATATCCACATTATTGTGATAAATTGCTCGTTTGCTATCTATTTTACTAGATTTTGTTATAAAATTCAACATGTGTCATCATCCCTATTATTGTGTTATAACACTATAAGGTCTTAGTACCTCTAGTTACTATTTTAGTACCTTTAGTTTAGTTTATTTATCTCTCAATACAATGTTCATAGTTAATGTAAAGAATACAGAAGCAATTACTTATCGTATAGCGATCGTTAGATATAAAACAAATAATTCTATTACATTTTATATCATATTCTAGTCTAGGAGTAGTTATATACAGTAGTTTATAATAAAGAAAAAAGTGAACAAGCGCTGTGGTAATTAGCTTTAAGTACGTACTTATTAATTAAACAGCAGTGAGTGTCAAAGAGAGCCAGATTTTTATGTTTTCCGAAATATTTTCCGTTTGTACCTATAATATTAGACTTGTAGCACCTCCTCTATCCATTATTTATACATTTTAATTTAATTACACTAATTAGCTCTTCATTCTAAAAAAGACGCACATTTGACAGCTATTTTTAATTTAAACAGAATCGGCAAACCCCACAAAAAACCGGACACGGAAATATATGGGAGATCTCAGCCAGGGCGAGCTTCGGAAAAGTCGCTATCGAGGGAAGCGCTAGAACGGCACAACCGGGAGGAGAGACTAGATGAAAACACGCACAACAAGTAAGCAAATTAACAATTAAGTAATATATTTATTTATTTATCATACATAAGTCAGAAGTGCATTATACGCATATACATTTTTCGACAAAAAAAACCTGGAGGTTCATAAAATATATATGTAACTGAAAATTGAATAAAAGCAGCCTTGTAAACCTATTCATTGAATATGTACATTGTACAGTCACCTGCAATAATATGTTACCTTTCAAAGGCCGCAAAAATATGTGACAAGCTCTTATGGCTCTACAAATAAGATCGTGTCAGATATTTTTGCGGTTTTCGTTGTGCAACATATTATTGCAGGTGAATGTACCTATTTTTTTCCCTTGTCTTCTTCTCATTAATTGGGGTTGGCTAGATGGATTGGGCGGAATGGACTGAACATTTTGTATGAATACTTACTTAGTCGTATTTTTTTACACTTCATTACAGATACTTAAATACTTAGCATAGACATGTATTAATACTCTATTTATTTTTACATTGTCTTTATCCTGAAAAATTGTCGTCCAGTTTTTAGACAATATTTCGCCACATTTGCCCAGTTGAAGTAAATCCATGTAGTCTGTGCGGAAAGAGAAGAGTCGTGGAATGTATTGGGCCCCATACGTTCCACGACTCTTCTCTTTCCGCACAGGCTCTAATAGTCGATTTAGACTCTCGCGCGAGCCACGAGACGAGCCGCGAGCCGAGCCACGAGACGAGAGTGTAAGCGGTGGGCTCGCGGCTCGTCTCGTGGCTCGCAAGCTCGTCGAGCTAATATAATTTAAACACTAACGGCACGGCATAAGGTTTATAACCGAATGACAAGCCGAACGCGAGTGTAAACGGTGACTCGCGTCTCGTGGCGCGGCTCGCGGCTCGTCTCGTGGCTCGCGCGAGAGTCTAAATAGGCAGTAAAATGTACCTCTCATGCAGGCCCGAGGTGCAGCACTCGCGGCAGAGCAGCGGCGAGCGCGCGCCGCCCTACCGCGCGCCGCCCGCCCGCACCGCGCCCGCACACCAAGTGAGTTCACACACAAACACTCATCTTTAGGCTTAATAAACTTTTCTCTCCCTCTTCAGTCTTTCCTTCCATTATTGATAATATTTAATTTAAGAAATGTGCGATTTGAAAGCAAAGGGTTTTCGGTTATACTGCATTAAACGTACCTTCAATGAGGAATAACCCCTATCGACAACCGATAGTGTAAGTACCCTTTGTTTGTAAACGTCACGAGAAGGTACCTAGTATTCAGATTATCAGTCAGTTTCTAAGTCCCGACTCTTCACGCTTGTAGATTGAGCAATATAACCGTGGTTGTATGTTTTGTAGAAAGTTTAAATTTAATATAACATTAGTTGGTAGTTGGTAGTATTGATTGTGTTGACGACTGTTGTTTTTTAATGACGCAAAATGATTAGGTATATTACAATATGGAATGAAAAAAGAAAACAATGGAATGGTTATTTTTAACGGTATTGCAGACGTATCTGCTTGATGGCTCCTCTACACGATGGGCCAACGCCGGCCACTCCAAGGGACGCATTTATGCGTTAGAGGGAGCAAGTGATATTGCTATCTCATTCTACCGCATGGCTGCGTCCCTTGGAGTGACCGGCGTTGGCCCATCGTGTAGAGGAGCCATGATAATAAATTGGGGCATTATCTATGAAAAGGGACCTTATTGACGATGGCGCTTACGCCGCACAGTGTCGCGCGGCATTGTTCTTATATCGGAGCATCATTAATAATGGCGTAAGCGCCATCGACAAAAAGGTCGCTTTTCATAGATAACTTCACAATTGTTTAATGGGATGGGTTTGTACTATGATGATGATAATAATTTAAATCAGTTTTTTTATTTGGGTTAATCAACTTTTTCTTGTCACACGTTGCTATGGTTACGGTCTCCTGAGTCACTCTTAAAATTCTAGGTTTTTCGTATTTAAATGAACCAAACTTGCATTTTATGGTAGTTATAAGACCTTTCCATAATGGGACATCTACTGAGCATGTTAGTAGAACATGGTACAGCAGTTCTTCTAACAATCTATGCTACTATTGTCTCCTTGCTGATGGGACAGAATAACAACAAGAAATAGTTGATTGACCCATTTGTTAACGACTAACGTTTCTTCTTAAATTCATTTAACGGAACTCTTCAGTTCATACACAAAAATGACACATTAGCACAGAATAAATAATAGTACTAAGTACAGAAGACTCACTCTCTAACAAAACGCGTCTGTTACGATCAGCACAGACATGGCCGCTAGGTGGCGACAGCGCCACGCGCGGCTTATGACTTTCCCCAAAATTGGGGCCGAACGGATGTACTTTTAGCTACCTGTAACAAAGCGACGAAATTGCGGAGTGAGCCACGCCTGACATTAGGTATAGTTTGTTGCTTTCTAATAGAGCCCGAAGGCTAATCCTATTGTCTATTGTTAAGTAAAACCGCTCGTGCCACGTGCCACAACCACCTGCATAAAAAATCGGTACTTCGGTTACTGAGTGCCGGCGAGTCGAACGCTACAGAACCAGTCTAAAATGTGTCATCGAGATGCGTAACAAAGGCGCGTTATCGGAGAGCGCACCTACACTGGTTTTTTGAGCGTTGGACTAGCCCGCGCTCAGGTGCCAAATAGAATAATTAGGACCCTTTTTTGCAGGTAAGTAGCACGTGCGGTTTTACTGAACAATAGACAATAGGATAAGTCTTCGGGCTCTACTAGAAAGCTACAAACTATACTGTTACTCATTCACTGCTTGAACTGGTGGAATGGATAACGTCAGTCCGGCAGTGTGTTGTCACAATTAAATTGTACATTTTGTACAGTTTACATACAAATCAGAGGCATGTATCAATATATTGTCCATATGTTTAAAAAATATCGTTGCGAGTGTGCGCTGTTAATAATAATACGGAACTGTTTTTGACAGCGAAATCTGTGGATGCGGGTTTTTAACTACTCAAGTTTAAGAGCGTTTGTAGAAATTATTTAATATAGCTTTTTGTAGCTTCATCGCATTGTTCAAAATTACATAACGTTAATATATTATATTATTTTGTGTGTAATTTTAAAAGTTACTGATGGGAGCGAATCAAACATTACCAAAGATCAATGCAACACATTATTTTCCTTAATTGTTATTATTTGTTTTTGTCAAACTGTTTCACGTGTGTGTGTCTATCTATACAGCGAAATCTTTTGTAACGTTAAATTCGTTCCCATTTAATTATAACAAAAAAAAAACCGCTGAAATCACCACACATTGAATAGGAACTAAAAACCTAAAGTAATTTACTAACTAGCTGCTAACTAGCGAACCTTAACTAAATATAGTCACTAAAACTTTGCTTATTTAGTATAAACAAGGCTTGCTATATTTTCTACTTTTCACTCTGTTAATATGGCTGACCAATATTATTTTATAAGTAAATATTAAATTTCATGTTTAAGCAAACAATGCTTTTATGTGTTTTAAGAGCGAATTGTTTCAAACAAACTGCATCAAAATGCGTTAACTACACGCATAATTTATTGTTACAAGCACTACCTACCTCTTAACCTTTTGGACGCCAATGACCGATATATCCGCACCGTAGGTTCAACGCCAAATACCGATTAATCGGTCACATATCACAGAGCAACATAGACCTACGTGCATATGCATAAAGTTCAATTTCAGTTTTGACACTTCGGTGACGTGGCGTCAGCGTGACAGCTTTTGTGTTTGACACGGCGTCGAAAAGGTTAATAAAACAAGGTATTTAAAAACACCTCTTAGCTACTAGCAAACCGCGATTTCTCGCTTCGGGTACCTAAAAACGTTTTTCTGAAGTGTAGTTTCAAACAACTCGCTCTGCTAATAATTAGTTATCGTAATATTCATTCTGAACTCGTTTTCGCAGGGAATGGAAAGTGCCTGGGGACCAACGGGCCACTATGTCAACTACGATGAAATCCAACAAAACCTCAAGTAAGTAACCTTAATTATAATAAAGCTGTGTGTATTTACGTAGCCACGTAAAAGTGATTCTTGGTTAAATGTTCTACTTAGTTTATTTTATATTAGGTAGATATAGGAACAGATTTGACTGTCTATAATATTTTAGGCGAATAAAGTCTTTAGAACCTACATTATTTTTGTATCATAACGAAATTTAGGTAAGTACTAAAATGTGTATACTTACCTTAAATTTTTATTGACAAAACCCGAACTCAAATTCAGGCGACAGTACAATACCTAAACAAACCCCATCGGTCCACTAAAAGGTACTAATATTGGAAACATATTTTCCCCATCGTCTTTATTTACTCTTTCGGAGTAAACAAGTCGAAAGAACGCCCTAAGCGCGAAAGTTACAGGCCGTGTAGCCAACATGCCAAACGCTTACGCTCCGTAGCGATCGAAACGCAACTGTCACTGTCGCACTAATATTGAAAAGCGATAGAGAGACAAAGCGTTTCGTTGTCGAAGCGATAGCGATTGTCAGCTTGGCTAGGCCGGTAGACGTCGCTTAGTATGTTTATCTTGTGACGGTTGTAAGTAAATATTGACTGGTGCTTTTGCAGCGCGCGGCGTGAAAAGTTGAGCGAAGTGCAAATAGGGCAGATGAGGCGGCAGGTTCACGCGCAGAGGGCCAAAGTCGAGGAGGAGAGGTAAATATACATACACTTTTACCTAAACGTTTTGAGATATAGGCTCATATAGATACCGAAGATAGGTGCCGTACCTAGGTACTGCGTTAAAATTATACAGATTAATATTTAACCTATTGGACGCCAATGACCGATATAGCCGCACCGTAGGTCAAACGATTAATCGGTCACAGACCACAGAGCAACATAGACCTACGTGCATATGCATAAAGTTCAATTTGAGTTTTGATACTTACGTGACGTGGCGTCAGCGTGACGGCTTTTGTGTTTGACACGGCGTCGAAAAGGTTAATATAAACCAATATTAATGTACGGGACCAAATTTTGAACTTATAGGTACCTACTTTATGACAAGTCGTAGATAATAATTATATTCTCAATCGAACCTAATTTCTTGTTAGTAGGTACCTATGCAAATCTGTGGCAATCAAAAATATCGAGGGCAAAACACATTAATGAAGTTCCCGCAATTTTTAGAAGTTTGCGATATAGACGCCTTTAAGAAGGGATACTCTATATTTACATGTAGGTATAGGTATAAATATAAACAATATAAGTTATAGGTTTCTATTTTGCTAAATTAAAATCTCCATTAAAAATCTGAGAAAGAATAACATAAAACAACTAGACAGATAATACAATTCTTTGTTCATAAGCATAATATAATTATTAGGACCCTAACAGAAATACGACACTAAAAATAGATTTCACTTTGCTCTAAATAAATTTCCTCCATCCAGCACGCTTATAGGCATGAAACAATTATCGCCGTATTACTTTCTTAAACTCGTATTGTATACAAATCTTTTATTCAAATATAAACTCTAAAATGTCCCCGATAAGGTTGCTTTCGTAATGTAGGATCAGAAGAAAATACAAACGCGGTGGGGTAAATGTACATATAACACCCACGTGCAATTAAGCTCGCTCTCGACCGTTTCTATTAAGTTGTCAAGTTAAAAGAATTGTTAGTATTATACTTTGAGCTTACTCGTGTAAACCTGGTGTGACCGGAGCACTTTTCAATGCTCAATGTAGTTTTTCAGGCACGTGAATGTTTTATATAAAAGTATTAAAAAATTGTAACATAACATGTTTAAAAATAATTCTCAGTAGAGATGCTTTGGTACCTTTGGTGCCACCATACATTTCACATTCGGTATGTATCCTACAATATACAATTTTTCTGACGAAAGGTGGTACGAAAGAGTACTTTTTAAAAGTGTAGGAAGAAAAAAAAATACACAGTGAAACGAATGTTACACTTTTTATGAACTTAATAAATTCTAGTAATCGCTGTACCTGTACGTAACCTAAGATGTACTTAATATCTTTATTTACGTTCACGTAATAATTGACAACGCGCTTGTTAGCAATTCTGTGTAATTATTAAGTAATTACGCCTTTTCTCAGTATCTACAATTACCTTAGATTACAATCGGATTCGGGAACTCCCTACGGCTTTTAAATCTAGAAATTCTTACGTACATAAGTACAGACTCATTATAAATCCAGCTATTAGTCCTCGTACTAGAGTAAGACCAAGCTAAGACTGTGCAAGTGTTATTTTTAAACGCCCACTTCTATGAAATTATGTCGTTTATATAACAATATCTGGGAACCAAGCTAGATCGACTTTTAGGCCCCGAAAACCCCCATATTACAAAATTTCATCGAAATCGTTAGAGCCGTTTCCGAGATCCTCAAAATATATATACATATAAATAAATAATTATACAAGAATTGCTCGTTTAAATGAACATTTGCATAGTCTGGGCTATCAAAATCGATGCCAATTTAGCTTGGTCTTAGTCTAACAGAATATTATAGATAGCTACTTAAAGCAGGACGAATACTTTTATGTAGCTATGAATAATTTACATTCATGTTAATGAAATGAAACGAATTAATAAATAAGTGAGATATACGTTTTTTTCTATCTATATATTAAATGATTAATGATTTGTTATGAACATCATAGAATTAATATTATTTGTTTTCCTGCTTCCTAACGACATCGTTGACATTGGTAAGATGCCTTTGCTTTGCTTGTCACACACTTTTTTGCTGACTCATAAAAAAAGTCAGAATACAGAACAGTCCATTCTTAATGCTAAGTAAACACGTTTTGATTAAAAATATTATCACTGTCTAGAATTTAATGTCCCATAACCATCAACATAATCCCGTGCGAAAAGAAACATAAAATTTACGAGGAGTTGGATAAAGTTGAAGACAATATGAGTCATTGACAGTGTCAAAACTGACATATACGCTATCGAGAACGTAATTTACTTTCTACCTATACATCTCGTTTGCACTTATATGCGAGTACGAGCGAGATGTATAGAAAGTAAATTACGTTCTCGATGGCGTTTATGTTAGTGCCAAACTGATGGTACCTAGCCAGAAGTCTTGTCGTTACAATAATCTTGGTAAAGTAAGGAAGGACGCTAATCACTTATACTTACGTACATTGACCTGCCATTTCTTATCTCTATCGCACGCGCATATATGCCTTGCTCGTACGCTGGCATTGACCGGGACAGCAATATAGTTACGCGCGTGCGATAGAGATAGGAAATGGCTGGTCAACGGACGAAATACATCCGTCCCGAAAGCATCCTTACTTTATCAAAAGTTCCCTTGAAGTTCAATTCAAAGGTTTTTCAATATTGATTGAAATATCGAAATAATGGTGTTATAAAATGTGACAGTTATGAAAATTTATAATATTCTCATCCAAGTTGATACCAAAATACCCTCTATTCTTCCTTTTTAGGGTTCCGTATAGTCAACTAAGAACCCTTTCTGTGTCATCTGTGTTATTGGTCAGATTCCGAGCAATTACTATTTCTGCGGTCGGGTATTTTCCAATTCAATCTAATTCCTGTGAACTCATGACTTACCTAATCCGGTGGAGATTTACCGAGATCGAATTAATTCAATTAGATGCCCAGTGACTCATCTGCTCTACTGATTCTTAAGTAGGTAATCACTAATTATGTAGATACGCCATTACCACAGATTCAATAATATTATGGGAAGAGATCCGCCATTATCGAAGAAAATCCTTCACTGAATCATTGCGGTAGGTATACATATTATTAGTAAAACATATCGCAGCCACGATGATGATTTACTTAACTTTTTTTATTTACGTAATTTACTTTCTATACATCTCGCTCGTACTCGCATATTAGTGCAAACGAGAAATAAATTACGTTATAGAATAGAAAGTAAATTACGTTCTCGATAGCGTAAATGTCAGTTTTGTTTGTCAGGCTCAGTTTATCTACTCTATTAGTAGTTTATTTTAATATTAGTATAAACTGTGTAAGTATTTAGTATTCAGGGGTAGTAACAAACATAATATTTTGCACACTTTGCACAGTTTACTAAATCATAAAATTCTTCAATGTATTACAAAAACAACACTGAAATATACGCTAACGTCTACGTAATTTACTTTCTATACATCTCGCTCGCACTGATATATGCCAGTACAAGCGAGATGCGTAGAAAGTTACGTCCACGCTAGCGTTTATGTCACAGTACCAAACTAGTGGTAGCTGTACGGAACCGCGAAAATTGAAGTTTCGTTATCTTTTGAATGATAGGCAAATAGACGAACGATCGAATGAAGGCTCGCGGTAGGCCCTCAAGCACTCGCGGCGGGCAGTGTGTCAGTCGCTCGTCGTGACGTCATGGCGTCATGGCATGCTGTCCGTCGCGGGTGGCGTCTTAAGTAGACCGTACCCTAAGAGGATCTATTAAAGAATCAAGTCCTCCTATCCTATTAAACTTGAGCAGAACTTAGATTAGTTATTTACTTTAGATGACTCATAAGTCGCTTCGGGCGCTTTTTCTTGAAAAGCATTTTGCAAGTTCATTACATAACTTAAATTGCTATGTTATAAGTTCGTTAAGCAACGATATCGCTTTGCTATTATAATATAAAATAAATTATCGCTAAAGTCCGTCGCCATGTCATAGAAGTTATTAAGGCTTCGTCACACAGGCGCGTTTTCCGGGCGCGGCGTGAGCGGGGCGCGCCGCTTTTACATACAAAACGCTCACGCCCCGCTCATGCCCCGCCCGGATAACGCGCCTGTGTGCCGAAGCCTTTAAAGCTATAAAGACCGACGTGGGGTCCCATCGTATGGATAGCTTTATTATAATTGTAAATTAGCTAGTTAATATAATCAGCCTGACACATTTGCAGAGTTGATTAAAAACGGTAAATGCTATATGCTATATTTATTGCATATGGATCATGTCGGTAATAAGTCAGTTTCTTGGAGTAACAACCTTAAACATAGCAAACTGTACTTTATCAACACCTTAGTAGGATTTTACACTTTGTTGCCAATACAGATAAATTGCCAAATTTATTCGTTCTCGAGGTAAACTGGATCCAAGAGATTTTTTTATTGATATAGGAGGAAAACGATCAGACAATCAGACATATCGCCTGATGGTTAGCAATCGCCGTCGCCCATGGGCACCTGCAACACCAGAGGGGTTGCAAGTGCGTTGCCGGCCTTTAAGATTAAACATGACAAAACGGGAACAAAATATCTAAATGATTTTGTAGTAATTCCTTGAAAGTTTTTGTTGTTTCTCAAGAGATTATTCAGCGGAATAATGAAATACGAGTACGTAGGTACCTAGCTATCACATTATCAGACCATTAACACATTCATATCATTATTATTATTATTACGACCGGTCTGGCCTAGTGGGTAGTGACCCTGCCTGTGAAGCCGCGGTCCTGGGTTCGAATCCCAGTAAGGGCATTTATTTGTGCGATGAGCACAAATATTTGTTCCTGAGTCATGGTTGTTTTCTATGTATTTAAGTATTTGTATATTGTATATATCGTTGTCTGAGTACCCACAACACAAGCTTTCTTGAGCTTACCGTGGGGCTTAGTCAATTTGTGTAATAATGTCCTATAATATTTATTTATTTATTTATTTATTTATTTATGATGACATGTAGGTACCCAAGCCTTACGATAAATAAATCATTATGATGCACAACTTCGACTAAATAGGGGGCTAAAAATATGCATCTATCTGCAGTTTATACCCATATGCATAGAGAAAAAAATACATAGAGTGCTCACTCCATACATCACTTCAGACTAATAATTTCAGTGTCAACATCTAGCATCGAGTAGCGGAACTATCAGTACTGCTACTTGACAATAGATGTAGCACCGACCGGAAAGTCTTATCTCAACAGCATAAGACTTTCCGGTCGGTGGCGACATCTATTGTCAAGTAGCAGTACTGATAGTTCCGCTACTCGATGCTAGATGCTAATAGTCTTTTTGGTACTAAAACTGATGTATGGAGTGAACACTCTATGTATTTTTTTCTCTATGCCCATGTCTCACAAATGTTCCTTGTCCACAGTCGGCGGGTAGGCGCTACCACTGGCTACCACTCGCAGCGCTCCTGTAGGGACGCGCCCGCCGCGCGGCCGCAGTCCAACTACTACGAGTACGAGAGCGCGCCGCCCAAACGGCCCGGCAAGCTCTCACACTACCACTGATCATCTGGCTAGTTTTTATAGGCATAAATATACCACTTGAACCACTTCGTCGGTCGATAACGCCCAAAGATCCAATTACAAATAGTCCATTTATTGACAATCGACAAAGTGGTATCGTTGCCACTCTCAGCGCAACGCAGCCCAAGGTACCAGGGATGTTGCGGATGCCGATTTTTTGACATCCGTGGATGCGGATGCGGATGCGGATGCGGATTTTTAAAGGCAGGCAGGCAGGCAGGCGGATGTCAAGATAGTACCATAAAAAACGTCAAATATTACATTTTAGTAATTTTTATTTCAAAAAAACCGGCCAAGTGCGAGTCGGACTCGTGTTCCAAGGGTTCCGTACATTAAGTCCCACTCAGCTTGACTGCTCATTTCTAATAGGTTTTTTTGGTTAATGACTAAATTACCTAGCAGTCTAGCACTTACGCCGATGCTAAGACGTTCCTGTACCGACCTGTTCCACATCCGCATCCGCATTAAATCCGCATCGATTTTATGCGGATCAGGATGCGGATGCGGATGTTGAAAATAATGCGGAAGTTCCGCGGTTGCGGATGCGGATGCGGATATTCGCAACATCCCTGCAAGGTACTACCACAGGGCGGACACGCCATACATCAAAAATCATTTGCGATTATATGTGTGCGCGGCACGTCTGTACACGCGTCATTGTGTATGTGTGGGTAAGTCGCTTTACTGAGAGGACGCCAGAAGTCCGTCAGATTCATGTCGCGGGGCGAGGTAATCCGAGTCGGGGGCGGGGCGGTGCGTGGCCGTTCTGTATGATAATACTATTACTTATTCTGTGGTACTACTAAGGTACTTATTCGTTTTTTTTTTCACAACGATCCGGTAATATCTCGCACTGAACGTATTGTGCAGACATAAGGTACCACATTGTCGGTTGTAAAGATGTCATTGATAGAAAAAGAGGGCTTCAATCAATCGTATTCCAAGGGTGGCCTGAGCTAAGCTTGCAGAAACGCAGTCTCCACTCCATAGGTTAAGATAGCAACATTTGTATTGCTCTCGCATATCGAGCAATACAGATGGAGATATCTTAACCTTCAATCTAGAAGGCATTGAGACATTAAAAACCTGTCAAAGCCTTATTAAAAATGTGTCCTTATTGTCAACCATGTTAATTAATTGCTAAGTATTGAACCCAATATGCTGTGTCTGTATTCAATCTCAGTTACGTTGTATTTTTACCATCTCCTTTGTTTAAGGCAATAATATTTTTTTGCCAAATCGTTATTCTAAAGATCTAAAGGGATATATTTGTGTTGATGTTATTATGAATTATGAATCTGAAACAATAGTCTTCACATAGGTACATAAATACATTATAGTTGATTCCAAGCAACGGCTACTTTCGGCTAGAAGCTCCTGCTACATATTTACAATTGACGATAAAAAAAAGAAGGTACCTTTGCTTGTAAACGACACATTTATTCACAGATATAGGTACATATTATTGATAGATAGTATCATTACTTAATCAATAGATAATTGACTAAAAGTGCTTAGATAGCTACCGCATTGTCATTATGAGAAGCTAAGGAATATTACAGGTAGTAGGTATTTAGTAATCTCGTTTCTAATCTACATTTTGCCCCTTTTCAAAATGGCCACAGATACCTTCAACTTCAACTTCAACATTTATTCAGCAAATAGGCCACAAGGGCACTTTTACACGTCAACATTGAATTTACATACAAGCAAAATAATAATAATAATACATCAACAATTATTAAATACAACTACAACTACCAAATCAAACTAACGTAATACAATTACTTAGAGATGTATAAGGTCTCTTAATGTCGAATTACATAAAAAACTATAATAATAATATTAAAATAAAAACAAAACAGATACATGGAAAAAAATATTTAAACTTATTTAGAGGTGTAAATGTCTCTTAAGTGTCAGAACTAAAAAATAACATAGTTTATCAAATTATCCTTAGAGATGTATAGGGTCTCCAAGAGTCAGAATCCTGTATGATTAACACATTACGAGAAAAAAAAAACATACGAGAACCGAATGAGGCGTCTCATTGCAATTAAATTAAAAAATAAAGTTACTAAATATATTCGTGTTAGCTTAAACAGACCCGTCTCCACAAACAGCACCCATACCGACACCAGTACGGATATGATGGTCGTTCTTGTCTATGTGACAGCGTGATAAAACGGTGTCCGTCACTTTCTTTCCCACGGTGTTAAACAGTGACAGTTATTTTATCACGTGGATAAAGATGGATAAAGCTATCCATAATAGGCTGGCTGATCTCCTTGAACGCTCACGATCGCTAGATCTCGTGATTATCACACGAGCGACAATCCTTTGGGTTTTCCTGCCCGTTGTCTATTATTAAAATGTTAATTGTCACCGTTTATTGATTCAGTGGTCTGCAAACCTGACTTTGAATAAGTATAGTCACATAATGATTATAGGGCGAGGTTAGGCTATTATAAACAGTCATCGTAATAATTGTGTTTTTTGTTCGATTGTTTCAAAGAAATATTATAGGTTTTTAAAATAAGGACATGGAATTGTATAAACAGGAAAGGGCAAGCCTTATTGTCTTTTTAACTTAAAAAAATACGATAGTCTACTTTATTTCCTGAATTCGTTATATGATCACGGCGCTCCTGAGCTATTAAAAAAATAGGCCTACAGAAAGGCATCCTTTTCAAACGCGAACTATTGTTTTTCAACTCTAAGTTACGTTTTCATAGAAAATCTTTTCTTGGTGCGTTATGCGGAATGCATACCATAGAGTTCGTTATGCAGAATGCATTCTGACATGCATAAATGCAATTATGCATATCTATGTCAGAATGCGTTTTTTACCGTAGAGCACCAAGGGCTGGCAAAAAAGTAATGGCGATCTATAATGATCTTCATAAATTAAATTTGTTAAATATTTATGTGTGGAATTTAATAACATTATTTTGTAATTATTTCATTCATTCAATTCCATTCCATACATTCAATAATTTCAAAGATAATTATTATAAGATATTTTTTTTATAAAAACAACGTGTAACTACTACACTGACTAGCCTTTTTTTTAAATCTCTTGTGTTAAAAAATGTAGAGAAAGGCGGTTATCAAACTGAAACTATTTTCGGATGCGGTTAACCGTCTTAATTCTTCAACAGTTGGAAATTTCAGGTTTACAGTCAATGCCAATTGAGACTTTAAAACAAAATATTGTTGTACCGGTCTGTAGTTGTGTTCGCGTTAGTTAAAACATTATTACCACGTCGAACGAAACGACCTCATAAAGTTCGTTACATAAAAATAATATAATATGATCTCCTTATGACCGTAATAACGACGTCGCGTGAGCGCTTCCGGTTAAGGTGACAGTCCATTTCCAACCGCAGCTGCACTACTGTTCATTTTACTATGGAAATTGACAGTAACACCGACGCGTTCAGTACCAGTAGTGCAGCTGCGGTCAGAAATGGAATGTTACCCTTAGACCCGTAGCGAATGTTGACGTCACTGTGATCTTTTATTTATATTTTATTTTTCTGAAAACGATCAGTTCGGCTATGTCCCCATGTAGACATGTTGGTAGTCAAAGCGCTGTCTCCATGGACTAAACATGCTCGAACCGAGCAATAATCTCAAGCAAATTTGTCCGTGGAGACGGTCTTTTGATGTTATGACCTGTTTTAGTCTTCAGGAAGTTCGGTCCTGTCGTTGCTCCTACGAAGCAAGCACTATACCTAAAGTGTCATTCTATGATACTTGCTAACTGCTTATGTTAACAAACCGTCATATTCAAATTGTAAAAAAAATATGGATTTACTAGTGACTTTTGTTTACATATTTAGCAAGTTCCATAGAATTACACTTTATAGAAGCTATGTGCGCATTTAGCCAAGCACTGACCACCTCTGCTTAAACCGACCACAGGACTGATCGTCAGAATTTAAAACCAGCCATATACTTATCTTGCTTGTGGACAATTCGACTCAAGAATCGGAATGATAGGTGTCTATATTTCTTATCAATGGACACTTGGTGCGCCTCGATTTTACTCTGACGGGTCAAATAGCCCCTTAGTATTGTCTCTCGTGGGGACGTAGTACTTATTGCAATATAATAGTAACAGTGATTTTATACCTACGTAAAGATAATCTACTTAGCATAAGTAAGTTAAAAAGGATTGTGTTATTCCATTGCTAACATTCCTAATTAAATGTTGGATATTGATATTTTCTTATCAGTGAGTAAACATAATTTTTAAATGGTTCATATATAAAATACTGTGCAAATACATGAGTGTTTTGCATAATACTCGCTGGTAAGAAATTCATATATGTCACCTACGTTAGTTTACATAGGTAAGTTTTTTATGAAGAAGCTTTAAATTCACGATTAGTCTCCAAGCGAAAGTTTGGAAACGCAATCTGAAACTAAATAGATACATATAATTTGTATGACTGAATAATTTATTTATTTAACTCATATTTTCCATTGATGTATTATAATCATGGTGCGATCGCTTGTAACTACTTACTGACATTCATCGAGTCGACTTGCGTCAACTGACGCTCTTATGTTTAGTACATTGGCCTGATTTCAGCGTCACAGTTTCCCTGTTTTTGTGATATCTTATATGTAGTTCTAGTTATAATAATTTACTTAGACTTAAAATAGTTCGGAGAAAGCTAGACAATTTACAAATTCCTAGTGTTGTATATAATTATGGATTTTTACTGAGATTAAATTGTATATTATAAAGATTGGATTATAATCAATTTCAAAAACGTGACTTGTAATCGTGTAAGAAATATATTATTTGGTATGAATGAGAACAAACTATAGAGATTAGTTTTATTGCAAATGTGTTTGCATCGAAGTGCCCATAATTTTGTACATATAGTAAAACATGTCCTTTGCGTGTTTACGATATCAATTATCATTGTAAATATTTAAGTACATAGCTATGTAGACAATATCATTTTTTAAATTGTTTAATTGGCCATCTTGTACCTTAAATAAAACAAGTACTATCGTCATTATATTTTCTTTTCAATTCCACTCACTAAACCCAAAATCTAAACCTATGTATCGCTTAAAACACTGATCAAATTCTATTTAAGGATAATACGATCATCATCGTCGCGTTCAAAGGGTTAAAACAAGCATCAAAAGCATTTTAGGAATGTAGATACAATTTTCATTTTCAATTTATGGTGGGGAAAAAAAAAATGTGAGACTGTGACAAGGACAAACAATAAAAGCGCTTTCGCTGTTATGTATTGAAGGGTTAACTATACTAAATACAATAAATACCGACATATAAATTATACATAAACATAAATATGCATAAAGGTATACCTTTACATATATGTATACATCATAAATATATATTTACATAAACGCAAGTTAAGGCAGCGAGAGGTAATGTGATTGTGAGTATAGGTACCTACATATACTCACTCACTCAAATATTCTGTTTACTTATGATGATGATGGTATCCTGTGATCCCTCAGGGACATAGGGGATCCTTATGTCCCTGTCCCTCAGAAGGGATTTCCATTTTTCGCGGTCCAGTGCGGCCTCCTCCAGCTCCGCCCAGCCGAGGCCAACTGGTGCAGCCTCCTTTTCCACTGTGCGCCTCCAGGTGGTACGTGGGCGACCTTTCCCCCTTAGTGTAAGGCCTGAGTGGACGCTCGAAGCGGAGCGTTCGGCGGGGCGTGCAGCGTGGCGTCGGGCTCACAAGTGATTTGAGCAGCGTGCACTAAGGCCGCTCCTGTACGCTTGCATTTGTTTAACATGCACGCCGCGCGCCCCGCCCCGCTGCACGCCCAACTCGAGCGTCCACTCAGGCCTTACACTTATTCCGGGAATTTTCCAAGTCAGCCCTTGCTTGGATATGTGGTTGTTTGGCCTTCGTAAAACATGACCTATCCAGCGCCATTTTCGCAGAAGTACCTTCTTAGCTAAAGGGTTTTGTCCGGTCAACTCCCATAATTTAATATTGGAGATGGTCAGTGGCCAGTAGACTCCTAAGATTCGCCGCAGACACTTGTTTACAAACACCTGGAGTCTACTGGTTACACATATATGTACATATGTACAAACACACATATATACGTGATATATACAAAAAAAACAATCCATTAACTTTTCGTAAGTTAATTTCATAAGTAAATAGAATTTTTAAATTATTTATCAAGAAATTATAATAAAAACATGGACCAAACTCATTACATTTTGCGCTGACGGCAAACAGGTGCTTATAAAACAAACTTGTCTACGTAGTGCGTCATAGACGCGTCACATCGAATTTACGACTAAAATATTGTTACATTGTTTTAAAATCTGTCTGAAACCGTCAATTTAATTTCAAAAGAGAATTTAGCTCCGTTTCTGAGCTCATTCTAAATATACGAATTCGAAGAAATACGGAACTTATCGTAGGTACCTAAATTAGTTTCTTTAGGGCCTCGCCTCGGTGAAGAGTCCTCCAAACAAGCTTAAAGTGCGGATTTACACTATCAGAGACGTTATGGTCTATAAATCCATTAGATACTACCTATAAGGAACTTTGATCCTTATCTCGTCAGGTGACAATCAAAACTCACTAATTAGTTACTTCTACAAGTTCAGATCTATAGTGAAATCAAAACAAGGTTGATTTTCGTGATTTTTTTTAGTAATTAGTGAATTTTGCTTGTCACCGAAGTTTGTTTATTCGTTAGACAATAATTTGATTGATTTATCTCACACGGTTTGCTTACTCTAGTCAAATCGATGGATGTATGGGCTATATAAGTTACTTGATTGAAATACGCTAGCCTTCCGAATCCGGATAGCGGATAGAAACGAGGATGATGTCGGATGATGTGAAGCGACTCTAATTTGGTACCTTATGCCGTTTATCTTGACAATGCTAAGCCGAGCGTCGTAAGGAAGGGCAAGGCCGGCGCTCGCGTGCCTGCCTCAGTTATCGCAAATTGTTTTAGTAGCCCCTACCTGCCCTTTGTCGCGACCTTGTTATCTCTGGGTTGTGGCCTTCAGGCCATCCACGTGAAAATTTTACTCTATCCCTTACATATAGGTATAAAATGTGTCTACCCTAAATTAGATTTCCAAGTGTAATTTGGGACGTCGCTGCACAGGCATAAAATAAACATTAAACTTACCTACTTAATTCTTTTCATAAATGGAATAATACGCGAGGTAGAATGATCATGAATTCAGAGAACGGCTTTCAAGGAAAAGTCACTGACAAAAATAAAACTTTTGATTTAGTTTAGACGCCTCGCTGAAGTTTTGTAACTTTCGTCGTGAACTCAAATAAAATCATTTCTTACCTTTGTGCCGTAATACCTTTTCATTAGGATAGCTATATTAATCAAAATTTCTCGTATTTATTCTAATGTAGGTATCCTATGCACACACGGTGTAGCTACCTAACAAAAGTACCTATTAGTGGTTATCCGTTTAAGGAAAAAGAATTGGCAAGATGCGAAGTCGATGGAGGGAGAAGTGGCGCTGATTGTTACAAAGTTCAAAAACACACTTAATCTTATGGAATGACGCACATCAATGCTAGCGATGTCATCGGCATCGGCAGCCGTTTGAATTAATTTTGCTCCACGTTTAATCTTATTAAACGTAGAAAAGCCTACAAAAGGAGGGCACCAGTCGTGCACCTAGCGAACACGAGTACGATACCGACTATGCCCTTAAAAAAACCACCCTTCTAATTGTTACACTCTGTATTATTATATCTGTGCAAAATTCCTTCGATGTCAATGTTTGGATTGTTTGGAGCACCTAAAGTCAGTATACCTACTTAAGTAATGTTGTATTCTTAGTCATCAATCATCATCGCTGATCTGTGTTATCCTTAGCCACTGCTCTGACACTGGGATAGCTCACGATTAGTTCAATCCTCTGTATATTAGACCTAAATCCTCGTAATATCTTTCACAACAATCACAACACATTCAAAGCGGCGGCAAGCGGCCTCCTAGTCTAGTCGGTAAGTGACCCTGCTTTTACGAAGCAGCGGTCCCGGGTTCGAAGCCTGGTAAGGACTTTTATTTTTGTGTTCACGAATATTTGTACTTGAGTTATGGATGTCATCTAAGTAAATATGTATATATCTAAATAAGTATGTATTGTATTTCGTCACCTAATATGTACCCATAATATGTACAAGTTATGCTTCGTTTGGGGCTAGGTCGATCGATCTGTGAAGATTGTCTCCAAAATAGGTATTTATTATTTATAAAGTTGAGAACATTGTGTAGGTCTATCCAGTATGCGCGATATCCGCCTAAGATAGATAGTTAAGTAGTCGGACATGTTGCCTCCGTTTTATTCGACACTATTTAGCTATACATTAATCCTCCACAATTTCGAGAAATAAAATGTACAAGTCGCTAGCAAAAAACCCATGACGTCAATAACAGTGCGTTTATTGCTGACAACCGCAAACTCGCACAGCGATAGCGAATAGCGACGATTAACATTAAGCTAAAGCCTCGAGATCTTTATGATGTAGGCGGCAAAGCGACAACATTACGTAGAAGTAAAACATTAATCCCCTGGAACCCGATTCAGATCTCACAACTTGTTACAGTTTTGATCTTATTTTGATACGACCTTGAAGATGCAGAGAATGCTGCATGTCAAATGCAGAGATGCGCGCCAATCACAAAATAAATAGAATCAACTTCCTGCTTGCAGCACTTAATAAACCTGCAAATTTGTAAAATTGTAATAAATTTAAAAGATGATATCATAAATTATTTCGCAACGTACCTATATTCAACTTTTGGCTTGCGGCGGCGGGCGGTTGCTTAATTTGCGAAAAAACGCTTTACTGGTTTGCGCGACAGATTCCGAATCTATATCTTCTTACAAGGGTACTTAACCTACGTTTTGCTAAGATACTTAAGTCTAGTGTGCAACGATGAGCTTATTGGTAGGCTTAGCACAGCCTTACATTAGCCTTAATACTAGCTTACTTAAACTAGGGGTGTCATAATTACTCAATACTCATATGCGACTTGTACAAGGTATCTGACATTGATTTCATACACGATACTTCAACCTACAGCAAAACTTCTGCAATCATATTCGACCTCATTAGATGCACGCAAGTAGGTGCCGTGATTTATAAAATATCTAGGTACGAGTAAATATGTAGGCAATAATCTTATGAACAATTTTCCAGCCAGCGATTTGGTAGCACGACGAGCAACACAGTTGTAAAGTGCACGAGTTGGAATCTCTCTTGTATATTCGCACCGCACTTGATTGGATTGTCGAACGGACCGAGTATTGCGATGGTTCCAGGTTCCAGGTGTCAGGGCAGGTGAATTAGAGATGAACCGCTGAGCCTTGTGACATTACAGCCGGCATGTTCACTCGTGTGTCTACGCTGTAACCAGGCGCTCAGTTGCTTTACGGGTCCAGTGTGGTTTAGCCTTATAGTGAAACCTGGTTACTTGACACCTGGATAAATGCAAAACCTCAATAATTGCAACCAAAGGTCCGGTCCCGGTCCTTGATACCAAAAGGCCTCTATAATTGAAATTTTGGAACCTCTATAATTGCAATTTAGATTTAATGGCTTTTCGGAATTTTGCCTCTGTAATTGACCACATTGCAACTAAGACCTCTATAATTGACACTGTGCTAAAAATCCGTTATTTTAGCTCTTCTCGTTACCTCTATTATTGAAACAAGTCTTACTTATTACCTCTGTAATTGAAAGAATGTAGACTTGTATAGAGCAGAAACAATATTTTAATAGCAATTATAATTTTATTTTAAATCTTCATCTGGAAGTCAATTTATTTGTTGGCTATCTATCATAGAGTGTAGTAGGTGAAATAGTTTTGATTAAACCAAAAACATAGTATGCTTTTTACATTCCAATTAAACTTTCTTCTACAATTCAAGGGATTTTTTTAAAACCCAAATGACTATAAGAAAATAAAGTAGTCATTAATGTAGTGTAAAAGTGCATGTTACATAATGTATAGACCAGAAACCCAGAATTGAAGCTTGTAAATTTTCTTTCAATTGTTATTTGCACCTCCATAAAAGCAATTTGTCAGAACGCAACCTCTATTAATGAGAACCTCTATAATTGACACAACGATTTTTTGAACCTCGTTAATTGGTACGACCTGCTTAATTGAAAAACCTGGTTAATTGACAAAAAATTGCCGGGCCCTTGAGATTGCAGTTATCCAGGTTTCACTGTAATAGCGGCAGCATGTGAAGCTTCCCTACTGAAAATGTGCCGTAACTCAGTAATTACTGTAATAAATCAATCGTTTTACTTCTAAATTTAATATTCCTCTTACTCTTCTTAGGTAAAAAAAATCGGCCAGGTGAGTATTGAACCGAAACCAACCTCTATAAGGAGGGTTCCGAAACCGGTTGGGTCTTCGAATCCTGGCAAAGGCATTTATTTGAGTGTTTATAATTAATATAAACATATGATATTTATAATATAATACAAATGATATAAACTTTATATCGACTATCAGAGCAATTATTTTTAAAAAATATTGACTGAACCATTTTTTTAGAAACGTTGTTGTGTTTTTGAACATCTCTAGAATGGTACTAGTTTGATAAAAGCCATTTTTATACATTAAGTATTACACATTTATAATATTAATTATATGAACTGTCTGAAATAGCTTCCTAAAAAACTTTATTTTACTAAAATTACCAAGTACCTACAAGATTAAGTAGCGGGATAAAAGCACACAAAACACGCTTCCAGTTAAAGATTTACCTACTTCCAATATTATGCCTAATTATAAAAATTCCATTCCGACGAGTTGTTTTGAAGTCTCCAACTTCTCGCAACTATTATATGTAGGTATATGCTTACCTACTGAATCTGAAATTGACATTTGTTATCAATGCTGGTTTAATATTTTAAGGTGGCCAAGATCAAGAAGCCTAAGATATAAGCTATAAGTATATGTAAAAAAATTACAAAGGTTTGTTAAGCTTTAATGAGGATAGTAGGAATAAGGGGGATAGAAGGGGGCTAGGGGGATAGTTGTTAAAATCTATGAATCTTAAAATACGAGTAAATAGACTCCTAGGTATATATGTCGGCGAAGGATGGTCCTAATGGCGGCGGGCGCGTGGGGGTAGTACCTAGATGTATCACTTCACAGCCAAAATAGTAGGTATGCTACCTACGCATGAAATAAACATTCGGACTCATTAACCATACTAGTGCCTACTATTATTTCAGTACTAAATAATAAAAATAACTAAACGATCTTACGATGGAATCGGAATTCAATAACAATAAAAAGATCACATGAAATCGTTCAAATCTTTATTTAAGTCAAACTAAACCGGTTCCAACCCTACACCTCTGACCCGAGAAGATTTAACCCGGCAACAAACTCGGCGGGACACATCTTTTCAAAACAACACATAGTTTCTTTATTTTACAAAAGTAAGCTTATAATGGCACATAAGAAATCAAAATAACACTTGGAATAAAACACTTAGCTAAACGGTTAAAGAACGTGAGAATCTATAAGCTTTCAGAATAATCCTTCAGGTGTAAGCCTTCAGGAACGTAGCGAATTAGGCACGAGCTTGGCTAACGTCCGATCTCTAGCGCGGTCCGATCAAGAAGACGGAAGCCAGTTCCAGCGGCGGAGCCAACCGCTCCCGCCTCCAATTCAAGTTGGTAAACCTGCCTGACCAGTCTACCAACATAACGACAAAAATGCCTGCTCGTGCCTACCTTCACTCAAGATACACATCTTGACGTTCCAAAGCCTTCTACCTGTCATTTTAGTTCAATAATACGCCAATAGATGGTGGCGTTACTCACTACGCAGCTTCATTATTTCGTTACAAGCAAATAATACATAGTCAAACATTGCTAATCGACTTTTACAGGCGTCTAACTATGAACTGTAATGCTGCAATACGTCTTTCTGGTGTCTCGCTCCGACACGGCCGTCCTGCGCTACACACGTCCTCGTGTGTGGGTGTATGCATTTGATTCTGTAACAAAATACTCAGCACAGTATCTCATCGCTCGGTCATTCCTGACCAACAATTTGGGTCTCACTCAAATTACTATTAAAATCAAACTTTGTTATCAATCAAACCAGAAAAAATAATTGTTCAAAATTACTTTAACAATCCTCAATTCTCTAGTCAAAAATAGTCCATCGAGCAACGACTAAATAAAAATAATCATCAGTAATCATCGCCGCTATCTAACGGATACACTCCAATAATCATCGCCTCCATCTGGCGGATACTCTCAAATTTATGTGAAAACAGAACAATCCCAAACATCAAAAACACAAATCACAACAGCTCTAATTCATTGCTCGACAGTATCACTAGTATCACTACTATTGTCGTCAAACTCGTCAATATCAATTTACGGGGAAATTATCTGGCATTAAAAAAAAAAAAATTAGTCGTATGTGATCTAAATGTTTGTAAGACATCTTAAAATAAATAACATTCTGAATTGATAGTTCCAATTTTACTCATATGAACACAGTACATAAACGGGAATTCATTTTTAACAAAACAACACCAGTCCTTCGGTGCATTGCCAGTCCTTCGGCAGATACCAGACCCTCGTCAGAAGTAACCATCTCAGCTGCGTAAGTGCTACTCCTCGCAAAGAGCATTCTGCACATAAAAAGCAGACCACGTGCACCTCTTACATGCTCCGGCACTTCTGATGCGGTCACTAAAAAAAATACCCAGTCCATCGGGCATACTTTCAGTCCATCGAAAGCAAACCAGTATTGCCCAGTCCATCGGGCGTGCCTTCAGTCCATCGAAAGCATGACAGTATTGCCCAGTCCATCGGGCGTGCCTTCAGTCTATCAAAAGCAAAACAGTAGTGCCCAGTCCATCGGGCGTAATTTCAGTCCTACGAAAGTACAAGCTTTCAGTCCATCGAAAGCACAAAAAAAAATGTTAAGAGTGAATCACGAAAAGAAAATAAACACAGGCGTTACAATCATGTAACTTAGAATTACTGACACTATCAGCGTCAACTGATCGACTGAAACTGAACTTTACTGATCAAAATAACTGAAAATCGCTTTTTACTTTAGCTTTTACAACAGAAACTCGCTCAAGAGTTCTAAACAGATGTAAGACATCTCAAAATAATCCCAACGAAATGGGAACTGCTCACCAGCTTAATAAAGTATGATGCACGCGACCAAGTCAAAGGTGGTGGTGGTGAGGTCCAACCCAAGCACGGAGGCTGATTCTTTCCGCTTGCCGTTGCCGTTGCTGCGGCAGATTGCGAGAGACACGATGTGGTTCAACATAGCTGGCTGTTACTGAAATCATCATTTGCACGGTATCAGGTTTATCATGAATGCAGGCTAAACTCAAAAGGTTTATGAAATGCAAGGTAGCAGACACAAAAAAACATGTTTCCAATGTATACGGGACTTCAAAAATCTCAGAATAAAATTTAAACTTCAATGAGTGCGTTTTATTTAATTCCATGAACAAACAAACACGTGTTCCAAAAATAAGTAACACGGTAAATGGGCCAATACGAAAAGTGACAGCTTATTAGTTACGTTCGACTGTTATGCTTCGCCATTACACTCAAAATAAAATTCACTAATAAACAATTAGAACGAAACCTGTCCTTTTATTTCCAAATTTCCAGCACAGAAGATACTGCACAGCTGCTTCTGTGTCACGGGCGTAATGGTGTCTGCAAGTTCGCTCGGCTCTGGCTGCAGGACACTGTAACATTAATTTTCATATGCGTAGCTCATGTTTCCATAGTATACACGATTTGCGATCTATCACGGCATTACGAGCAATAATTTGTCGCAATTTTATTAATTACTAAACATTACAGGGTAAAGATTACATAATGCTTGCATTGGCAAATCAGCAGGATCAATTTCTAACGGTGCATTGTATTTTTATGAAAAAAAAATATTTTTTGAGGGTAGATGCACAAGTGAGCGATGAAATAATATCACGTCGCGACAGCCAATATTTGATTTTAATTAACAATATGGATTTCACATCAAAATAACTTAAGATCACTTAGATTTCAACGGATTTTAAAAATTAATTGTATTTTCAAATCAATTATTGAGGGTAGATTCACAAGTGAGCGATGAAATAATATCACGTCGCGACAGCCAATATTTGATTTTAATTAACAATATGGATTTCATACCAAAATAACTTAAGATCACTTAGATTTAAATGGATTTTAAAAATTAATTGTATTTTCATGAAAAATCAATTATTGAGGGTAGATTCACAAGTGAGCGATGAATAATATCACGTCGTGATAGCTAATACTTGGTTTTAATTAACAGTATGGATTTCAAATCAAAATAACTCAAGATCGCTTCGATTTAAATGGATTACAAAAATTAATTACAAAGAAACATAACGATCCCAGACATGACGTCACGTAACGACCGCTATGCTCGACTGCCTCAATCATAATTCACAATTTCACAATAATTCTCCCCAAATAACAATGAATTACACTCGCCATTCAATCAAGGTTAGACACGTGAGCTTACCTTACCACGTGTTCAGATTATGGAATGTAGGTCACCAGAAATACACCACGCTCCCAGGTGGCTGTGTAAGCAATACATGAAACTCCGCATCGATCCCACTTGCTGATGTCGGCGAAGGATGGTCCTAATGGCGGCGGGCGCGTGGGGGTAGTACCTAGATGTATCACTTCACAGCCAAAATAGTAGGTATGCTACCTACGCATGAAATAAACATTCGGACTCATTAACCATACTAGTGCCTACTATTATTTCAGTACTAAATAATAAAAATAACTAAACGATCTTACGATGGAATCGGAATTCAATAACAATAAAAAGATCACATGAAATCGTTCAAATCTTTATTTAAGTCAAACTAAACCGGTTCCAACCCTACACCTCTGACCCGAGAAGATTTAACCCGGCAACAAACTCGGCGGGACACATCTTTTCAAAACAACACATAGTTTCTTTATTTTACAAAAGTAAGCTTATAATGGCACATAAGAAATCAAAATAACACTTGGAATAAAACACTTAGCTAAACGGTTAAAGAACGTGAGAATCTATAAGCTTTCAGAATAATCCTTCAGGTGTAAGCCTTCAGGAACGTAGCGAATTAGGCACGAGCTTGGCTAACGTCCGATCTCTAGCGCGGTCCGATCAAGAAGACGGAAGCCAGTTCCAGCGGCGGAGCCAACCGCTCCCGCCTCCAATTCAAGTTGGTAAACCTGCCTGACCAGTCTACCAACATAACGACAAAAATGCCTGCTCGTGCCTACCTTCACTCAAGATACACATCTTGACGTTCCAAAGCCTTCTACCTGTCATTTTAGTTCAATAATACGCCAATAGATGGTGGCGTTACTCACTACGCAGCTTCATTATTTCGTTACAAGCAAATAATACATAGTCAAACATTGCTAATCGACTTTTACAGGCGTCTAACTATGAACTGTAATGCTGCAATACGTCTTTCTGGTGTCTCGCTCCGACATATATATAATAGGTAATTAAGTAAATAGGTAGCTTTTCCTATTTAAAATCCAGTTGTTGTTCATTTCTATTCACTTGGGTTTTTCTGCGTACCTACTTGTTTTCGTTATAATTTTAAACTCCGGTATCGGCACGCCTCAGATGTCCTAAATCTGAAGTACTGCTGAATTGGCTTAATAGAAACGCCCTTGTATTGTATGTTCTATTAAGATCGCTGACCGTGGCTTATAGGCACGAACCATAACTAGGTTCAGCGTTATGTGTGTTACAGAATACGAATGTTATCGTTAAAAACCATTTAGAAACATAGTTTAACCGTTATTAGTAAAAGAAGAAGGTTACATCATGTGCCCAATAGCAGTATTAGCTAAAAATATAAGGTGCTAAATGATGTGAAGGTGAAGTCTTAGACTTCTAAAGCAAAGGTGAATAGGTTCCTATTACTGAACCAGTGAGCTCATCATTATCTCATGTAATGGTCTGAATTGATGGTGTGGTGATGTCGCATCATGAGTAGGTACCATCAGGTATTTGTGTTGTGGATTAATCTTTGGCCAATGACTGATTAAGTCTTCTCTTATACATAGAGGTACATTTAATTTAAGACTGCTAAGAGTAGAAGTAGCTCCAAAATAGGACACAAGATGGCGAAAGTACCGAAGATTAGCACTGGCAGCAGCAGCCGTTTCTAGGGCGTCTGTCAGGTTGTCTGGTGGGTCCAAACGCGAGAGCTTGCCCACCTCAACTCGTCGACGACCGCGGTGGCGCGCCTCGGGCCGCGGCCGGCGCCCTGTCAGTCACGCCAGTGTTGCATCGCCACGCGTTCGCCGACAACGTTCACCGTGCGCAAACGCGAATACCTGCGCTTGGGCATCGCGCGCTGCACAATCAAAAACTAAAACAATATCAAAATAAAAACAACTCAGTTTGGCACGCGAGCCTACAGGCAGTGCGGTTTAGTTCAAACATCATTTGGAGTAGGCATAGTCCACAGTGCGACCGAGTGATCACCGAAGTGGCAAGAGGCTGTGTTGCAGTTTGCACGAGCGAAAGCGGTCAAGCGGGCCGAGTTAACTCCGGCTTCGGAATTTGGCTGTGTAGGTGTTTTCCTTGCAGTGTGTCGCAATGGAAATAAGTGTTAAAATGTCGAAATCTGGTTTATGAGGAGCTTGGTGAACGTGCATATACGGCGGATAAAAAACGGGCACACGTGCTTATGTAAGCCTGATTCCGCGCATCAGACAAGTAAGTAATTTTTGTTTTGTGATGGATGGTACAGAATAAAAACGTCCACTTAGTCGGTTGACAATAAATTCCAAAAAAATATACATTTATCCAAATAAGAAGCACCTTATTCACAATGTATAAAGTGGCCTTTTTTCTCTGCACCATCATTAAATTCATAAATTAATCTAAGCTGGTCGTTTGCGTTACCGGTTTGACGAACGAAGACTCGAAGGTGGTGCTATGGAGCATGATCAATCAGGGCAGGTGCTACCGCCGATACACATCCGGTTTATACATACTTAGTCAACTTAGTGTCGTGTGCCATATATTATTAGGCATTAAGTAATCATAAAATATTCCAATAGGAGAATTTTAACATATATCTTAAATGTGTTAATTAAAAAAAATCCTCACAAAGTGGCCGTTTTCATAGTTCTCGAGTGTTGATCAAATAGACTACGAGTTATACTACATATTAATATTTATAAATTAAAAACCAAAATAAGAAATCATTAAGGTGGTTGGTTATTTTTCTTTTAACATACTTAGGTAACATATAGGCAAAAGAAAAGTGCTGTCTATTCTTTAATCTTCTGGGAAACTTTTGGCTACACGCCAACTGTCTCGATGTCTTGTTTGTGTTTACAAATATTAGTCGTGACGTATACAAACCTTGCCAAAGAGACACATGCCGTATTACCTACTTCCAGGGTATCTTCAAAGAGGTTGTTAAAACGCCTCTCTCTTCTGAGTACCGGCTGGTTCTTACGCCGATCGTTAAATTCGCAATTTTACGAGGGTGATTTACCATCCGGCTTCCACTGACCTTTATTTGAAAACCGTTAAATATTTATTGAGCCCCAGTATTAAAAAACCGGCCAAGTGCGAGTCGGACTCGCGTTTCAAGGGTTCCGTACATTACACAATTTTTAACAATGTATTTTTTATGTGAAACGTGAGTGAAATGTCTATTAAAAACCCGTAGGGGTCGGATCAAAAACGAAGTACCTAATTAAGTCTGACTCACGCTTGACTGCACATTTCTAATAGGTTTTCCTGTCATCTATAGGTAAAGAACTATTTTGTGTATTTTTTTCCAAATTTAGACCCAGTAGTTTCGGAGATAAAGGGGGGGGGATGGTCATTTTTTGCCAATTTTTTTGAATAACTGCTAAACTATTTATCTGAAAATTATAAAAAATGTATTTGAGATTCTTACAATGAGCTCTTTCATTTGATATGTATCACGGTGTCACGATATAGTTTAAAAAACTTTATTTTTTAATTTGCTCATTTACCCCCCAAAAGTGGCCTCCATATTTAAAATTCATTTGTTTACGTTACATGTCCGTTTTTGGGTTACAAACTTACATATATATGATATATGTCCCAAGTTTCAACTTAATTGATCCAGTACTTTCGGAGAAAATAGGCTGTGACAGACGGACAGACGGACTGACAGATAGACGCACGAGTGATCCTATAAGGGTTCCGTTTTTTCCTTTTGAGGTACGGAACCCTAAAAAGTGCCACAATACGAATAACTACGAACTGTAGCCGTAAATTTGATTGAATTTACGTTACGACATTGCTGACAAACTTCGTTAGACAAGCTGTATTTTTTATTTTCCACCCTGATTCTATTAAGACTAAATATAGAACAGGGTTGAATAACCCCGTTTATGTATTAAAGTTTACACAAAGGCGCTGCAAGAGCAATTAACCTTTAAATTAAATTTTAAGTGAAACGCGGCGACCTTTGCGGGTAACTTCATAAAGACAAACGTGGAGTCTAGGCATTGTACGAATAATTTTCCTGCGAGAGAGCGCTGTTAGGTAAGCCTCAAAGGAAAATACAAAGCGTACCAAGCGCATAACTGGGCTTGTGAGAGCCCGCTCTGTCCCCGAACGTCAAACATCACGTTATTTTAACTTAACACGTTCCTTGTTCCCGCTTATGTACATTTCCAAGTACCTATTTATGAAAAACATTTCGCTTTTGATTTTTCCAACAAGAGCAGCCAAACATTAGTTGATTTAAAAGTTGGCAGGAAATATATCTTGAGGATTAATGGGAAAAGTTTTCATTTTATTTATATACCTACCTAACTAATCCTGTGTAGCGTAGAAAACAAATAATATGACTGGTTTGCTTGGTTCCTAAACATTTGAACACGAGCTACTTAATACAATTAATACTTTAATTGTTAGTAGGTAGGTACCAATAAAAAATACATACATACGTACATATCAACCTGCAATCATTTCATTTGCAAACTGACCACCAAAGTTCAGGAGTAAAACTCTGGATTTAGGTAATTTTATAACATTTATCAAGTTAGTAACGTGTATCCATGTAACTCAAATAGCGTTTAGTGCGCATAGATGATGACAAGAGGAGTTTGATTGTATGGTTTAATGGTGGATCTCAAGCCAAGTTAATTAAATAGTGAATTTACGATTATCGGTGTTTTATTGAAAGTAAGAATATCATACTTAGGTTTGTAAACAAAGTCATGTTTTTTCTTAATAAACCTGTAGATACTGCTGGTGGTTCTGACGATGCAATGATTATATGAGGTTGATCGTCTCCGTCTATATAAACCACTGAAATAATTCATATAAAAAACAAAAGGTATAATGAAATTTCTAATACGGGCAAGTGAGTCGCTGGCCTGAGTTAGATATTAGATAAAAGATTCGTTTACATATATAAACCGAACTAACGAACTATAAAGACACAAATGTCACAAAATTAAATCCTTAATAGGTAGGTACCTAGGTGACATTGGGTTTTATTAAAAAGGCCCTTGCTTTTAAAATACCTACCTACCTAAATCGTTAAAATACGTTAGGCAGGTAAGTACGTGACTTACGTGAGTATTGGCTATGCGTAGGGTTTGCAATCCGGATCTGAAATGTATGAAATTATCCGGATCTAGATCCGGATCCGCGGATATTCCCATACATTTCGGATCCGTCGTGCAAACCCTAGCTATGCGCGACTGCAATCGAAGTAATAGTTAAGGTATACCTATTCCGCTTTCCGTCATTCCGTCAAATAGGCTAAAATCGCAGGCGCAACACTCATATTATTAACCAAGCCGCAAAATAAACTTGTCCACAAATCAGCCGCACTCAATAATTCACTGTGGGACAGGCATATTGCAAACTTTCAACTCCCTTTATACCGACTTAACAAGTATAATTTAACATGCAGACCAAGTACAACACTCGTACCTAGATGCCTTGCTAGATTGCTGTTGAATGCAACACGGTAATTGTAGGAGCACTAAAGGCCAAACATAATAACGTGACGTGTAAGGAAGCCAGCGAGGATAACCCTTAAGGTTAGCCGATCTAAGAAGCCTGAGGTTACACAGGGTTAAATAAAGCTCTAACGCCTTCTAGAATGGTTTAAATCGAATGATGGCTTAAATTCTACGTAATAGTCGTCCTTCACTGGATCTTGACATTCTTGACCTCCTCTAAGCTTACATTACCTTTTGTTTAGGAAGCCATTAATATTATTCAAAAACGGAAGAATAACATATACCTATTTGTTTTTTACATTGCCTCAAGAGCAACTCATGGTTTTTGTAAAAAAAAAATAACGATGAATCGGAAAATTTCCCCTAACTTATACCTATTTTACGTTTAATACTTTATATAGGTAATACCAATATTGACGACTTTTAAGTATTTAAATAACCTTTGCTATGCCGATTGATTTGACTACTGTAAAATTATCCATAGACTAGCAACATTCAATTTGGCTTGTATCTTTTACTACGCATTTGGTTTAACATGACTTATATTTGCTTATATAATTAAAAAACTAATGGTAATGAATTACCTAGTTCATTGACGCGCTTGAACTTTATTTACAATTCAAAAGATTTCATTTTGTTTTGTAACATGACGTATAGCTGGGTTGACCTCTTGTTAAATTATTCAATACACCTTCACTGTTGATGACAAGGATTTTTAGTGATGACCAAAATTCCAAGAAAAATATCAGCTAAATCGAACATATAGAATCGAGGTCGTCCATAAGTGTATGTACGTATAACGTTGATTTTAGGTATAGTACCTACACTAAAAGTACATATTGCCTACATTACGTCTGTATTTCGTCATTTTACGCCATTGAATTAAGGTGCATGGGGGTAATTTGGGAAACCACTAATATCTAATATGTATTGGTAAGCACTTGATACTTTGGCAGCATTTTAAGCGACTCTACTGCAAGGCATCCTGCATGCTGTTGCTATAGCAGAGAATGCTTCTAGTTTAGTAGATATTTGATTTTCAAAATTACCTCGTTTTGAAGCTACCGCAATAAAGCCTTAATTAAAAATACATAAGGTAAGGCCTATATAAATTAAATAAGGTGAATAATAAGAATATTAAAGTGAACAAATGTTATATTTTATTAGTCCTTGGCTGTACATAGGATCTATTATTAAAATTTTCTCTTGATAAAATACAATACCTACCCAAATGAAATATTATAGCTTTGAAATGCGACGCTGTGGGACGACGAAACTTCCAGTTTTCCCCCTTTCTGATACTATATAAAGGTACAACAATAAATTATGAAAATCTTTAGTTCAATCATACGCTGGTAATTAGCAATTTGTTGGTAAGTAGGAAATTGAGGAAGTGATATCACAATGCACGTCGTGGTAAAAATATGAAGTTTTGTTGGACTCAATATCTGTACGATTTGACACAAATATTCAATGTCCCACATCCCTACAAATGTCTGTAATCAATGCCTACTACTCAAGTACTAACCTAGTAGATATATCAAAATCATAATTTCGTCGAGTTTTCAATGAAACATGTGAAAATAGATTTCAACTAAAAAGAAAAATATGATTTTTAACCATAATTCTATTCGGATTGCTTATATGTATGTAAAGAATTATATTGTTTTCTTGTCAAATGTCAACTACCGGGACCATAGACTAGGAATTATTTCATGAAACCGATGCTGCCAAAAATACGGGGGCGCGGGGGGACGAGGTGAGCGAATCCCGTGCCGTGATTGGTCCGTTCAAAGACACGAACCAATAACGGCACGGGATTGACTCGAAGACGGAGTAAAACTACCGTATAAGTGGCAGAGGGGGTAGCGTTACTATGCTCAGTCTAGAGGATGTCTTGTCTGTGACCGGGTCTGTGTCATATTTCTACTTCAACAGGCGACAGACAGAAGACAGAATCTCATTACTTGCTACAAAAGATGGTCATTTCCGTTTATGTTCGCTTGTTTCATTACTTATTGCAAAATACATTACTGTTTTTATTTACCTATCAATATCGTAGCAGTTAAATTAGAAGTAGGTACCTACTTGTTTATTATATTCGCATATTATTTCCTTGTAAGTAGGTATTTAGTATTTATATGAAATGTTCAAGTAATTCAAGTTACAGCATTGGGAGATTCTATCTGTATTATAAGAAATACATTTAATGATTGTGTTACAGTACAGTACCTATACACACTAACGTGACGATGATGACGCAGGTAGCTAGAGAAAAAGAAACCAGCATAAGTCTAGCCTGACCGCCGACCGGAGTGAATGCTTTCTTAATTATTATATGGTTTCTATAAGTCTAGTCATTTACGCCGTCTAATTATATCAATCTGTCTAAAATTTTACTAGTGTTTTTAGAATTTCGATTCGTGAGATTTTCGGTATCGTCTTGGGTCGTCCCATTCGTTTTTCGTCAAGTTCTTAAATTAGTCCTATTCTGCTTTCGTCACCCATTCTACATTCGTCACAATCTTCAGTGACTTTCAATGTAGAATGAGTGACGAAAGCAGAATAGGCTAATTTAAGAACTTGATGAAAAACGAATGGGACGACCTAAGTCGATACCAGATTTTCTTAAATGAGAACTTTGCGCTTTGTTAGATCGTTTCTAAAGTTCACGGAGAAGAATGTGAACTGATAAGACAAATGAGACCCGGGAATCCTGACCGACGGGCGCTTATCTCAACCGTTGTTTCCCTTCCTTTCAATGCTGTCCGGGGAATATGAGTAATTGATGACTCTGAAGAAGACCTACTGTCCGTCTGTCCGTCCGCGGCTTTGTTCAGTGGTCGTTGGAGCTAGAAATCAATTTGGCATGGATATACATATATATATATATATATAAGTCAACTAGGCAAGGGGTAAAATAAAAACTAAAAAAAATTGCACTCGAGGTCTCAAATTTGGCTTATTCATTGGGCCAACATCATAAACAAGTCTGCAAAAAATCACAGCTACCGGATTTGACGCAAACGCTAATGTATAAAGTTACTGTATTATAACTATTATAAGGAACATAATTAAAATAGTAGTTTATGCAACAGTGATATAATAAGGGTTCTTAAAATTCAAGGGTCGAAGTTACAAAACGAGACGTAGTCGAGTTTTGTAAAAAAAGACCCGAGAATTTTAAGAACCAATTATGAGCTGTTGCATACATTACTTTTTCTATGACAGCTGCAGCAAAAAAAAAAAAAAAAAGAGTTATTATTAAAAAAAAGAGTTATTATTAAAAAAAAGAGTTATTATTAAAAAAAAAGAGTTATTATTTAAAAAAAATTGAGTTATTATTTAAAAAAAAATAGTTATTATTGTAAATGAAAACATACCTCTTTCAATCAAGATGATCGGAACTTGTATCTTTAAAAAAAATAAAGCAGTTGTATTATACTCATAAGATGACTGCTAGCAGTCATCTTATGAGCCTATAGACAAATCATTCAAATGACATTGCTTTAGATATCACTGTCAGTCATTTAATTGACACATTTAAGTGCTGGAGTAGAAAAAGGTATTTTTTTTCTTATAATGAAAAAAGACTGTCTAGGACACAGGAGCTTCAAGGCTCATAACCAGCACACAATCAAATTTTTAGAATTCATACGCGCCGTATAATTTCGATGTTTGTTTCCTAAAATATGAGATGAACTAGCTTATTAAGTATCTCGCGTTTACTTTGACGTCATTAAGTAGGTTTGCCTACTTTACATGTCTGACAGTAAAACGGGTTTCTGGTAGGTAGGTATACCTATATTAGATAGGTATGATCTAAACTGATAACAATACAACATATGTATCTATAAATCGTGGAAGCTATCAAGAAAACCAGACGATAAGTGGCTAGGTGCCTTTAAGTGGTTAAATGTGAGTGTGAGATTTCTTTAATTTCATCATTGTACGGTCAGCATCGAAATTAGGAAATCATTTTAGTCCATTCCCGTAGAAACTAAAACAAGGACTCCTCAGAAATAGCATTAGATAAGATAAGATAAGCATAAGATTTTTATCGAGCACTTCAAGCGGTAATTATAACAACGAAATAATCATTTTACCGCATAAGTAGGAATTGGAATTGGAACCTCATGCTTAATGCGTTCATAAAGTTAACTTTTAGGTAAATACTAACCACACGAAACATATGTTATACTGTTCCTGTATTAAGTACCCCGTAAGGAAACTATTGTTACATACTAAAGTTTTGGTTTTTATTGTGAATTTCATAATTTAAAAAATATTTAATCTTAATACCATTCCAATTAGCTGACCAAGGGCGGGTTTAAATTCAGCAAGCTGTACCAGCACCTTTTTCATTACTTACACAATTTGTTGCACAATGTTTAGATAAATACTTACCTACTTACTTCATGTACCTAAGATGGACTAATTACCTACCTAACCCTTATATTAAACCTAAGAACTGATGTAAAGTAAAAAAATAATGAAATAAATGCATTTGTATTTGTATTTTAATATTAATACTTATGCAAGTTCTTTCTAATCCTATCCTAAAAACAACAATAGTTTAAATATCTCGAGGTCACAATTTATAAATAGGTATTATCCAAAGACGAATGCTATCTTGCATTGTGTTAGGTTAGGCAATAGGCAGCATTGGAGTAACTTCTAAAGCGGAGTAATATTCATAATGGCATAAAAATATCTATTGAAACTAGAAGCACTTTCTACGGTAGCAACAGTATTGCCTGTAGCCTGTAGCGTAAATGTTACTAAAGTACGTATAAAGTGTCTCTGGTTTTATAGATAATTATTTGCTATTTTCAAAGTTTACCCGCTTTCGAAGTTACCCCAATGCACCTTGAATGGAAAAACAAGCCCTGCGTGCACGCAGCGACCGATTACTTCGTTACGACTACGACAAAAGGACATCACAACTTCAACACAATGCCACAATCGAGATCAATCATGCTCGTCAGCCGGACAGGGGCCGGCGGCCGCCATCAATTGTTTTGACAACTGATTTACGAGTATGTGTAGGTACCCGTAGTCAAGGGTAGAAATATTGATGTGAGCTATTTACCATGAATATGCATGCAATGCAAAACTTTTATGCCTAAATGAAGAACGAGGGTTCTTATTATTTTTGGGATTAGAAATAACTCTGCATAATAATTACTTATGCATGCGGTTTTTAGGGTTCCGTACCCAAAGGGTAAAAACGGGACCCTATTACTAAGACTCCGCTGTCCGTCCGTCCGTCCGTCCGTCCGTCCGTCCGTCCGTCCATCCGTCTGTCACCAGGCTGTATCTCACGAACCGTGATAGCTAGACAGTTGAAATTTTCACAGATGATGTATTTCTGTTGCCGCTATAACAACAAATACTTATGGTGCCCTTGCCTAGAGCACTATTTATATGTGAAATAATACGCGGAGATAGAGATGATGAATATTTACATATAATGAGAGAATATTTACAGCGAATATATTACAATAGGATTAAATAAGATTTAGGCTTCCGTATCAAAGAAGGAAAATTTAGTTGTGTCGAAGTGACATGACTGACACGTTGACGTAGACTTGTAGACGGGTTGTGGGCAGCCAGTATTGTGGTGCGCCACAGGACCCCCCTGAGAGAATCAGAGTCCTGCCTGAAAATGAGAAGGAAAGGTTACTTTCCGGCCAGATCGAGTGGTTCTCACCGGGACAACAGCTTGAGTAGGCTTAGCACTTGTGCCTGTAGGTGAAGCTGTATCGTTCAACATGTAGGCTGGTTTGACACGATCAATGGACACTGTCACTGGTCCTCGTAATAAATCCAATGTGACGGTCTTGTCCGTTCTGTTTAGCACGCGATATGGGCCAGTGTATGGCGGTTCTAGCGATCCACGCAGTGCATCCTGTCTAAGGAAAACATGGCTGCATGAACTTAGGTCCTTATGAACAAATACTGATTTGTTTCCGTGCCTTGATGCGGGGACAGGTCTGAGGTGTGACAATTGGCGTTTCAACTGAGTGACGAAATCATCAGGCTGCAGGGTGTTTGAGGTATGAGAATGAAAGAACTCACCCGGGATACGTAAAGGCTCACCATACACCATCTCTGCAGCTGAGCATTTGATGTCTTCCTTCCACACACTTCTTATGCCGAGTAGGACGATCGGCAACACCTCAGTCCACCTCGTGCTGTTGTGGGCCATGATGGCAGCTTTCAGGGAGCGGTGAAGACGCTCCACCATCGAGTTGGCTTGCGGATGATAAGCCGTCGTGTGACGCAGCTGTGCACCACAAAGCTCTGCCAAGACCTTAAACATACGTGAGGTAAATTGACGTCCTTGGTCAGTAGTTACGGTTTGAGGACAACCAAAACGCGATATCCAAGTGTCGTAGAATGCATGGGCTACCGTTTCAGCCGTGATATCAGACAGTGGCTTTGCCTCGGGCCACCGTGTGTACCTGTCAATGGCTGTGAAAAGGTAACGGAATCCTGATGAAGGTGGCAATGGGCCGACCAGATCAATGTGTACATGACTAAACCTTTCTTCTGGTAATTTGAAATTTCCGAGAGGAGAGGAGGTATGACGTTGTACTTTAGCACGTTGACACGATTCGCACGCACGTACCCAGGTACCGCAATCTTTGCGTACAGATGGCCACACGAATCTCTGAGTTACAAGTTTGATTGTGGATCTCGTACCTGGATGAGTCATGCAATGGATGGTGTTGAATATCTTCTGTCGATGCTGCTTGACGATAAACGGACGTGGCCTTGCTTGAGATGTGTCACAATATAAATAAACATTGGTACCTGGTACGGGTACTTTCTCAAGCTTCAATGACGAAGATCGCTTGGCAAGAAGTTCTTGTAATTCTGGGTCTTCCTGCTGAGCTTGCGCGATGGCTTCGAAGTCCGGTGGCACGGCAATGGCTTCGATACGGGAGAGCGTGTCAGCTGTGATGTTGTCTTTCCCGGAGATATGCCTGATGTCGCTTGTGAACTGCGAAATGAAATCAAGGTAATTGAATTGTCTCGGGGAACATTTCCTGTCTTTTTGCTGAAAGGCGAAGGTGATAGGTTTATGATCTGTATAAATGACAAAATGTCTGCCTTCGACCATGTAGCGGAAATGTTTGACACTTTCGTAAATAGCGAGCAACTCCCGATCGTACGCGCTGTATTGCGTCTGTTGCCGTGTCATCTTCTTTGAGAAGAAAGCAAGTGGTTGCCACTGTCCTTGTACAAATTGTTGTAAAACGCCGGCCACGGCCGTGCTTGAAGCATCAGTAACAAGAGCGAGTTCTGCTTCCATAATGGGATGAGCCAGTAATGTAGAGTTTGCAAGACTAGACTTACAGTTCTGAAATGCCTCTAACTGTTGATCAGTCCAAGTTAGTGGAGACGAACTTTTCAGTTTAGGTCCAGTTAGCATGTCGTGAAGAAGGGCTTGGTGTTCGGCAGCGTGAGGAACGAATCTTCTATAAAAGTTCAGCATGCCGAGAAACCTGCGTAAGCCACCGACGGTCTTTGGAGGAGGATATTCCTGCATAATCTTTACCTTCTCGTCGATGGGACGCGTGCCTTCTTCAGAGACAGTAAATCTGAGAAATGTGACTTCTTTCTGACCAAAAGAACATTTGGATTCATTGATGAGCATACCGTACTCATGGAACCTATCGAAAACTTGCCGTAAATGATCTAAGTGCTGCTCGGCATCTTTAGAATAGATGAGCACGTCATCGATGTAGGAGTACACGAAGTCCAGATCTCTGAGCACCTCATCCAGGAACCGTTGAAAGGTTTGGGCAGCATTTCGGAGTCCAAATGGCATGAATGGGAAGGAGAACATTCCAAATGGGGTTGTAATTGAAGTTTTGCAAATGTCATCTTTGAATACGGGAATTTGGTTGTAAGCTTTAACTAAATCTATTTTTGAAAATATCTTACTACCAGCGAGTCGATGTGCGTAGTCCTCTATGTGGCGGACAGGGTATCTGTCGGGAATAGTGCGTGCGTTCAGCGCGCGGTAATCCCCGCACGGCCGCCAACCGTTGCCTTTCTTTGGCACCATGTGTAGCGCCGACGCCTATGGTGATTCAGCGCATTCCGCTACACCGTCGCGAAGCATCTCTTCAAACTGCTCCTTAGCAATCTTCAGGCGGTCTGGAGCTAAGCGGCGTGGTCTACAGAAGGTAGGAGGACCTGGAGTAGTTCGGATGTAGTGAACAGTGGAATGCTTTACCTTTCGCGGCAGTCCAGATGGTTTCGTTAAGCTGGGATACTCTGCTAGCAAGCGGTGGTACTCACTGTCACCCGAAATTGCCTTAACGCTGGGTTGGTTGCAGTGCTTAAGCTGTCCCGTAGTTGACAAAGTTGTTAAGCTGTCAATAAGTAGTCTTCTATTTCTGCAATCGATAATAATACCATAATGTGCAAGAAAATCTGCGCCGATTATAGGTTTGTTTACATTTGCTACGACAAAGTTCCATATAAAATCTCGGCGTAAACCTATGTCTAACTTTTGCTTGATTATGCCGTACGTTTGTATAAGCGAACCATTAGCGGCAGTAAGTGAATAATTATCAGGCGACTTGCATTTAGGCATAAAATTGCGTGGCAGAACGCAGAGGTCAGATCCGGTATCAATGAGGTATTGAATTTTAGTTACTCTATCTGTGATGAATAGGCGGCTGGTTGTAGTATGACAGTCGGCGGCCGCCACGGTAGACTGTCTTGCTAGTTTTCCGAGTTGCACGGCGGAATGCAATTCCGTGCGTCTGCATTAAAGTGACTATGGTACCAGCACATACCTGATTTGACAGCTCGATACCGACCGTGTGACTTCGATCTGCTGCGACTGCGCGACCTGTTCCTGTTAAAACGCGAACGTCGCTGACCGCTGCCGTTACCGGTGCTTAGCTGAGCAATCTGTTGCGTCATTTCACTCTGGATGCGCGCCGTTATGGATTGCTCCATCTTCTTGAACATGTCTTCGAACGAAGTCATACTTGCAACCTGCTTAAAAGAAGAACAAGGTGTCACGTCGATGATTTGGTCTGCAAGGATCGCGATGTCGTCTAAAGAAGCCGTCTTCTGAGACGCGATGATCGCTTGCACTTGAGTAGGTAGACGAGTCGACCACAAACTTCGGAGAAAATCGTCAGTGACACTATCGCCAGCTAATCCTCGAAGGTGACGAAGGAATTGGCTTGGTTTCCTGTCTCCAAGTTCTTCAAATTGCAGCAACTGACGTCTTTTGTTTTCTTGCGACGTTGACAGACGGTCGATCAATTGTTTTTTCAACTTTTCGTATTTATCTGTTTCTGGGGGCTTCGTTATGATATCCCGTACTTCTCGAGCCGTTTTGGGATCTAGCTCTCTGATCACTTGAAAATATTTGGTAGAATCTGCTTTCACGCCCCAAACGGCGAACTGCGCCTCGACCTGGGCGAACCAAACTTCCGCATCTTCTGCCCAAAAGGGTGGTAATCTCATGGTGAGACGATCAACCGCAGCACTTGATCGTTCGGGCTCTATATTGCCGGTAACAGAATCTTCGAATTCGTCGGTCATTTTTAAAATTTTGAAAGTCGCGGGTCACCAATATGGTGTCCTTGCCTAGAGCACTATTTATATGTGAAATAATACGCGGAGATAGAGATGATGAATATTTACATATAATGAGAGAATATTTACAGCGAATATATTACAATAGGATTAAATAAGATTTAGGCTTCCGTATCAAAGAAGGAAAATTTAGTTGTGTCGAAGTGACATGACTGACACGTTGACGTAGACTTGTAGACGGGTTGTGGGCAGCCAGTATTGTGGTGCGCCACATACTAAAACCAGAATAAAATAAAGATTTAAGTGGGGCTCCCATACAACAAACGTGATCCATTTTTGGGATACATAGCAGAATGTGCAAGTCGCAAAATGAGCACTAGTGCAAATCGCAGAAGGTGCAGGTAGTAAAACGTGCAGATCGTAAAACGAGCAGGTCGCAAAATGTGCAAATCGTACAAAGTGCAGGTCGCGAAATGTGCAAATCGTAAAAAGTGCAGGCCGCATAATGTGCAAATCATAAAAAGCGCAGGTCGCCAAATGTGCAAATCGTAAAAAGTGCAGGTCGCGAAAGGTGCATATAGTAATGTCGTTTGCTTTGTGTGTCGTCCCTAGTTAAACTGCATGGTACAAAGTCCAACGGGCATATTTCAAAGCACTGCCTCATAAATTATTTGCTCATAAAACAAGGTCACGATAAGGTATCAAAATAATAAAAAAGATAGCAGGTTTGTTTCAAAATATTTTAACATTCGGTAATCAACAGAAGCCTTATTGGCAACGATTACGCTTTTTGGACCTGTAGAATCTGAGCTCTATTTCAAAATCTACACATTTGGCGACTTGCTCATTATGCGATCTGCTTGCACATTTTGCGATCTGCTCATTATGAGATCTGCACATTTTGCGATCTGCTCATTATGAGATCTGCACATTTTGCGATCTGCTCATTATGAGATCTGTACATTTTGCGATCTTCTCATTATGAGATTTGCACATTTTGCGATTTGCTCATTTTACGTAGCCTGCACATTTTGCGACTTGGACATTCTGCTATGTATCCGATTTTTGACCGAAGTTAAGCAACGTCGGGCGGGGTCAGTACTTGGATGGGTGACCGTTTTTTTTGCTTGTTTTGCTCTATTTTTTGTTGATGGTGCGGAACCCTCCGTGCTCGAGTCCGACTCGCACTTGGCCGGTTTTTAATTAAACATTTACATTTTCAAAGAAAATAATGTGTATGATTTTTTATAATTTTACCGAGTGAAGGGTCTAATAAAATAACATTCAACACGCTTACTTCTGCAAACATATTTCTAATGTAATAATTAGTGTAGAATTGCTTATTACCTTATAAATGAAGTGGATCGTTGGGATAAAAATCCGAAACAGTAATCAATAATTAGTAGGTAACCTACTCCATAAAAATACCTACCAAAATTTCAAGTCATCATCTCCGATATTGACTTTACGTTTTAACAGATAATCGATAACCAATAAGTACAATTTTTTCAGCAATTATCACTGACTTAATATAAAAGAAATAGACACACAAAGCAGAACAAAAACGTCAAGAAATGTGGATCCCAATGACGTTTCGCACCATTTGCATTGATGATAAAAACGCTTACGTAAATTTTGAGTCAAGATAAATGTTTCGTACAGAAAAGAGCTTAATGTCGTAAGCATTAAGTGTCAAATTTGCAAACATAAGTACCAACACTGTTAAAAAATTTAGTCCGATGGCACTAAACGTAACGTATTTACGTCAAACAACGTCAAACGAGAATAATGAACGAATGGAGTCACTTTGGTACACTTTAATCTGGGGGCACGGTAGTGCCCCCGCCAAGACGAGCAAAGCGAAGCCCAAGGGCACTACCTACCTTTTCTCGAAGCGCTTCGTCGTTTTTTTGAACCCTCATAACTTGGGTTTGGATTATACCAGATAAACAAAATTCTCGGGATATGATGTCAATAGTGGACTTATATAAAAAATTTCAATTGCATAGCTCTTATACTTAAGATTTTATTCATATCTAAAAAAACCCCAATTTCGTCACTGACTCACTCACTCACTGTTGATCATCAAAACCTCTAGGGTACTTCCTGAAGTCCTAGGAAGCTGAAATTTGGTATGTAAGATAGTATTAGTACACAAACAACAAAATAATTCAAAAACTTGAAATTTTTTGCCCCTAAGGGGGGGAAAGGGGGGTGGAATTTTGTATGGGAAATCAATAACCGCTGAACCGATTTAGTTGAAATTTGGTATGTAGATAGTTTTTGTAATGTGGAATGGCATTGAATAGTTTTCAACCCCAAAATCACCCCGTAAGGGTGAAAAGGGGGTGAAAAAGGGCGTTAGGGGAAAAGGAGGGTTGAAGTTTGTATGGGGAATCAGTAAAAAGCAGATTGTATAAAAGATGCCCCGAGGTACGTATTTCAGGATTTTTAATAGTACCTTAAATCACACGCGCAACCCTTTAAATTAGGTGATGGAAGCAACTTACAAAAAGAAGTGAAATCCCACCAAAAACATTTTCATGTAAAATATTGCCAAGACGAAACCATAAGGCTCGCACTGACAAAAAGTTATCAGATCTCTTGTAGAGCCAAGCTTCTAACTCTACAAGTCCTAACTTCACAAACTCTACACCTTAGTCAAAATATGTGGCTTGGCCGTTTCGTTACTCCAAGAACTATTGTATTATAAAAAATAATGAATAGTGAATACATTTTTCACCTTACGTCCATGTGACAGTAGCGAAACGGTCAAGCCACATATTTTGACTAAGGTGTAGAGTTTGTCAAGTTAGGGCTTGTAGAGTTAGAAGCTTGGCTCTACAAGAGATCTGATAACTTTTTGTCAGTGCGAGCCTTATGGTTTCGTCTTGGCAACATTTTACATGAAAATGTTTTTGGTGGGATATGTATTACTGTACAGGAAAACCAATTGAAGTAATAAATAAAACAAATTTAATTTAATCGGGAGCTCAAATAAAATTAATTCGTGGTTCAAATTCAAACAAATCAAATTTTTAATTCGTAAGTATACGTCTTTAAATACTAATATCCTTGAAATAAATTCTACTTATTAAATAACTGTGTATTTAAGATCTACATTTACTCATAGCGGGGACATTTAGATACTGATTGGATTTTTTTTATAAAGTTTACCTATACTTTATAAAAAAAATCCTGTGGTTGTCACTGTGTTCCGACAGGTTTAGCATTTACAGTTAGTCGATATAAGCCCTTATTGGTGGTGTATATGTCGGAAACAGGGAAATGGGCCGAACACACAAGTGCCGTTTTGCCTTGTTTAAAACTGCATCACCCCTATATCTTGCTATAATTAAATAGCAGTCCACTTTGCACGTCGCATAGGTTTTCTTGGAAATCTTGAATTTAAACATAATATTATTTCTTATGATTCCATATAAAAATATAAAAAAATATTGACCTCACATCGACTCATTAGATTTTTGTTCCTTAACATCCCTTCTTTGGTACTAACAAATTAATTTATTCAAAACCTCAAAATAAATTATGTAATGCTATCCAAAGAACTAACCGAAAGAAATACATTCCATCCTTTTTCCTTGTTTTATCATTGTTATTTTTACATATTTTAACGGCACATTTCGTAATTGTTGACAACTTCACATTTGAGCGTTTCAAACAAGACTAAACGAAAAAGTAATGCATGATCTGTTTTGACATCACTTTTGTGGGGCCATTTTTGGCGGCTGATTGGGTATCCAGTTCTTTATACTATATCAATGGCAATTATCCATATTTTGCAATATGTACTACTGTTATATTGAGCAGCTTTTACCATGAAACCAACCACGAAACCGCGAAAAATGCATTGGCTGTTTCATACCAATTTTTGGCAAATCAGATGAATTCAGATTTCGATGTTTTCTATGATTTCAGTGTTTTCTATAGAGCTAAAATTTTGGGGTTGTATATTTAGTAAGTAGGTATGTAGTTAACTACATACTTACTAAATATACAACTTTAAAGTTGCTCAGAATGTTCATGTTAATTAAAAAGTCACCCTGTACTTCTAAAAAACATACAGGATGACTTTTTAATTTTATTTATTTATTTATTTAAACTTCGTTGCACAAAATATATATATATAGTACCGTTCAGGCAATTTTCGAAGGAATAAACAGGTGGCCTGACGTTACATTAAATCCCCAAACTAAACTTGCTAGGCATGAGTTACCCTCCTATCACTGTAATCCATTCTCTTATGTACCTACCGACATAAGTCGCCCATCTTTTTTATAGGTCCTGATGCTGCATGTCCCGCGGTAAACGTTATCGCAATTTCTGATGCGTTTCTTGTTACGGCCAATCAGACATAGCGGAGCTCGCTCCTCGATGCACTTGGCTCGGGCGTTCTCGGCACAGTTCGGCCGAGTCAGCGGCAGTAGAGCCAGTAGCCGAGCTCGCGCGGCACGGAGGGTTACTAGCCTTCCCGCCAGTCCGCCGTCTCGCCTGACAGCCGGCTGCTCGCGTCGGCAGCGCTCGACTTCACATCGTAAACAATAAAAAAAACACTTAACATTGTCAATGAAAACCTTAAAAAATCCAGTCGATAAAAACTTAACTTTAGTCCTCAATCTTAATAACTGCAATAACCAGTAAATCTAGACGGCCGGCCGCAGTGACTTTGGAAATGTAATGTCAAGTGTTTTGGTGATCGAAGTGAAAGGAGTTCTTTCGTATAATTGTGATACTGAAGTGCTGTGTAACTGTGCCGAGCTCGGCCAATGATTAACCATAAGTAGAACAGACTTGGAAGCATGCTCGATGATGTACCGGCACGATAGAAACTCGATGACTGTAATTGAACGCTGTTTATCAATCGAAGTACATTGCTGCACTTAATATTCTACAGTTGATGTTCGTATGAATTGAAGCGTGAGTACCTCAAGATATTTTTATTACATTCTGTGTATTATAGGTATATATAATTTTAATTTAAGCGTCAGTTTTGAAATAAACTTTTAGGTTACATTTTTTGTCAACGGTACCGACACAAAAGAAGACAACTGATAAAAACACATAAAGACACACGCTGGAAACATACAGGAAAATATTTTAATACCTACTACAATGTAGGCAATTTTATTGTTTATTGCAAATGATACGATTAATAAATAAGAATAACATAGGCACCAGAAGTAGTGAGCAGTGAACACCAGCTGTTTTCTTATCAATAAAAACAGTGTTATCTTTTCAGAGCACTACAGTAACGTGTCAAACGTGTCATGCATACAAATTTAAATTAGGTGAGCGGGTATACTGTGCATACCAATGAGACCGAAATCCCCATTTATAGCTATAACATTGAAATTTAGGTACATGTTCGTTAACTTTAACAACGAGTTCGACGCGTGTTACTAAAAGTCAAAGGTTTAAGGTTCCGTCACACAGGCGCGTTTTCCGGGCGGGGCGTGAGCGGAGCGTGAGCGTTTTATATGTAAAAGCGGCGCGCCCCGCTCACGCCCCGCCCGGAAAACGCGCCTGTGTGACGAAGCCTTTAGGTATATTATCGGTATTAGATTGAGTAGGTGGGTAGGTATTAATAGATTTTTCCAAAAACCCCGATATCTACTGACATCTATTTCTCAAAAAAACACCATGGGTTGGTCTCTAAAAATTACATTTATATAATTAGTAATGAAACGTACATGTCATTGTCTGTGTCATATCGGGGATACAGACATTTTTGGACCCCGTTTGCACTCACCTGTATAACATGCATTTTTTAGTTAAAAATATACCGTATTTACAGATACGAGATATTCGTTTTATTTTACAGTTTTCTTCGCTGTCTCAAACTGGAAGAAATGTAGGTTGGTGAGACCTAATAAAACTCGGAGAGTGTGCCAACTCGGTTCTACAAGAAAACTTACTCGCATTATTTCTAGGTCGTTAAAGAAACTTACCAAATTCAATACATAGTAAATACTAGAGATGCCACGAATATTCGGCAACTATTCGGTATAAATAAATATCTGTTGTACCTACCTAAAAAGAAAATTTACTCAATAAAAATAACCAAAAACCAGGTAGGTACCTATATTTAATATTTAAAATGTATTCTTGGACAGTTGTTAAATACGATTCAGACACTTTATTGAGCATTTGTTGATTACAAAATATTTTATTTTTATCATGGGTCTGATTTGATTGATGCTATTAATTTTGTTCAACAAAAAATATATCTTAGCAACATTGTGCTTTGTTGGTGAACATCAGTTTCATAATTTTATTATTGTGACTCAAAATGTTCGCATTTCATGCCGAATATTCGGCGCTTAGGCCGAGAGAGGGCCCAAGTATTCGGTATTTGATTCGGTAGGGGAATCTCTAGTAAATACCTGTCTATAAAGGTAGATTTATAGGAGCTGGCGCGAGAATTGTACTTGAACTTTAAAATTTCCACATAAAATACGCACCAGCTTTCGTGACTCAACCGACACATATAGACAGACGTACCTAGTACTAGCTAGGCTAGTACATAGTAAATACGTGTAATATATTGACTTGAATGGCGAGAAATCCTGATAGTCTCCGTGAATAGCCGTCCTTCGCAGCACCTGTCGCAAATAGACACGATCATATAATACTAATACTACCGCGCTTTTACACTATTGTCACACTAATAGTTTACCGTCGTGAGCTGTAGGTAAAGTTTCAAAGACATTTCATTTAGTTTGACAGCTGCTGTATTGAATTCTACAATTTGGATTGTACGGTTCATTTCGTTCATTCATTTGGCAAGCGTGAGAGATGCAATACTAAATCGCCTTTCTTGGTCTTATATCCTTGAGTCCTACCCTGCACACACAATTGGCACGCAATATTGTAAGCACCCCCCAAATATAGAAGTTGCACATGTTCATCTTACCTATTTGCCACCTGGAACTTCGCATTTACTTATTACCTGGCTTAAAAAACCTATTATACGTGCCATCCACAGAAATTGGGTAAGTAATTGGTTTGTGGACTTTGTGGTCACATCGCATGAATCTAATGGAATAGGTACTGATAAAGATCGGCAGCTCAGTGTATCCTTCTCATTATCTTACCTCCCTTTCATTCAAATTCGTTTCAAAACTGTGTGAGCGTGACAGATAATAAAATATACGGAAACGCATATTTAATGAAATATTAATACAATCATTTAAATTCAAATTAATTTGAAATTATAATAGCACTAGTTAGTAGGCATAGCAACTGTTTGTCGCGTAAAAAGTTCGGCAAGTAGATAGCTACTACTTAGCTATAAAATAAAATCACAATCTTATAGTTGGTCAAACCAATTTGTCAGTCAGTAAGAACCAGCAAAACCATACTCATCCTTTTCTTTTGGGTGTTAGTATTAGTGTAAGACAAAGAGAGTATGGTTCTCTTTGTCTATGTTTCAAATGAGATAGTCCTTTGACAAACTATACTTATAAAACCAACACTCAGTCTGCCCCAAAAGTACGTTAAGCACTTTTACAGCATTTAAGATTAAAACCAACTGTAAGGTTTATTTTTAAGACCTTTACGCGTAGTCCGATCTGCTACTTCTGACGCTGACTGTACCTACGCTAAATTTGGGAGGGTTTAAAAAGTTTATCTGCAGCTGACTTCACTTTGTAAAAGGAGGATGGAAATACTCCCTCGGGTGTTAAGTTCCACGTAAACCACAGATGCGGTAAAAATATCACGTCTGCAGTTAACTAGGTACAAAATGAATACCTAGTAAGTCACTAAACAGATTAATCGTACGTCTGTCTAGACGCTGTTAGTTTTTTGCACGGCTTGATTTACCTGTAAAAAATAACCCGAAACGGAATATTTCATATTTTATGTTTAAATAAATTGGTAAAACCTATTTACTGCTGTAAAATTTAACGTGTAGATAGTATTTATATTCATATATATAGTGTAAGTCGAATTTAGATTAGACGCTTATGTCTGATATTGAGTTGTATTACCTGACGTATTATAATAGTACTATTTGATGCCAATATCTAAAATATACCAGAGTTATTTTATGACCTGACTATTGCCTTATTCCCTACTGGGCTTTAACTATAACTACTTGAGCGGGCTTCATAATTTACAAGTTTGTTTATTATTAAGTTAAGTTAAGATTATTTACATTTTGTCACTCTCTAATGCACAGACACGTTGATGTCTTTTGGCTACCCATTACACTGATTCCAGGGCCCGTACTTTTCATGCCGTTGACGCAAAAATGACGTCACGCTGCATAGAGTATGATCCCAAGTATCCCAAATAGTTTTATTGTAATTATTAATCATTAGTCGTCAATCATGTTAATCATACATGTACAAATTACTTCAATAGTAGTTTGTGTCACACGGTATCAAAATTATTTCGTCTTGGGTGTTAACACTTGAATCCGTACGCTCAGGATTCTACTTTAGAATCCATCGCTTCATGCAGGATTCAATGTACGCCCTTTACGGAAATATTATCATTTTGATCCCTTGTAACACAAACTACTCTTGAAGTAATTTGTACATGATTAAAATGATTGACGACTAATGATTAATAATTACAATAAAACTATTTGGGATCATCCTATATGCAGCGTGACGTCAAATTGATGTCAACGGCATGAAAAGTACGGGCCCTGCTGATTACACACATAACACAAACCTTCTAGGATGTGTTTAACCTTTTCGACGCCGTGTCAAACACAAAAGCTGTCACGCTGACGCCACGTCACCGAAGTGTCAAAACTGAAATTGAACTTTATGCATATGCACGTAGGTTTATGTTGCTCTGTGGTCTGTGACCGATTAATCGGTCTTTGGCGTTGAACCTACGGTGCGTATATATCGGTCATTGGCGTCCAAAAGGTTAAAACCGCAAATTACGGCCAGCCAGCATTAAGATAAAGATTTGTTGTAACTGTTACTCGTACAACAACAACTTTCTTATCTATGAAATAGTACATTACATACCTGGGGAGGTGAATTCGTGAATGCTCCAGATCGCAGGTGTTTGTGGCCCGAATCGAAGGTGAGGGCTATAAATATGCGATCTGGGGCTTTACGAATTACCGCCCGTGGTTTGTCTAAAGTTTTACGTCTTGCCTTGGCCAGGAAGTGAGATTTTCTTCTCGCGTAGCGTAGGTGATGTAAATGTAATAACGTCGATATCGATTTAATAATGACATTCAAACTTCGAACATCTCTGAAAAACAAAGGAATTTGACCACCTTTCTAGTATCAGTCGAGATGGCGTTTTATTGAGTAGGTATGTGATCAAATGCCGCAATGGCGATGGCGGTCGTGACATGCGGTTCCTGAACACATCAGAGAGAGCTTATAATATGTGTGTAGATAAAGTCGTTTTTGTAACTTGGTACATATATAATTAGGCGTTAAAACATTCGCGTGGCTGGTGTCTTTTATTATACGTAATAGTCACATAAACTACTATTAAGAAAACCCGCAAAATTTAAACAACGAGCGAGAGACGATTACGTCGATTAGACAAGTATCACGTCCCTATTTCTGTTATTGTTACTCGTAGTCGTGAGTCATCAGTTGATGTGTAGGCAGGCTGCCATCTGCATCCATCGCCGTCGCAGTTATCATTACAGATAGAGCTGTAAAGATTTAACGCTTGAATCATTTTTAATTCATTAAAGTTATTAATGTTAACTATTTGTATAACTATTCATAACAATTCTTTTAATTATGAGTTAAGTAATCATATAAAAACACTCGATATTTATGTATAAATATCTAAAGCCAATTAAACATGCACGTATTTAGCACGTATTTTTCACTGCTAACTTCCTGGAGGATTATTCAGATTGTACTAACTGGTTATGAATAGTCAACACCCGGCAATCCATCGTGGTTAAATATTTGTATGGTCATATCATTTTGCTAAAAGCAACTACCGAAAAACGTCATGCTCTACGAGCACCCTTTGGACTTTGGCGAAATCATCGTAAATTTGATAGACGCCATTTATTAAAAGATATTGGGAGGAAGAAGGTCAAATTATAACCAGTAATTACAATCTGAATAAGCCTCCTAGGTGCACTTAGAGGATTGGTTCTCGGTTACGTAAAGGTATGTTTCCTTTACCTCAGACAAGAATATTAAATTGCATCGGTTCACAGCGCTCTGTCCATTAAGCCAGTCTCGTAAACATAAAGAAATTTTCTTCCGTAAACTATACAAGAAACTGTTTCTTTGCGACTAACTTAAAACTGTGACTTTTTTAGAACGAAAACATTTACAAATATTTACGTAAATAGTACATTTATGACTCTGTTTAAATCTGAGTACTTTATGAAGCGAAACGCATTGGGATTGCAACTGTAACGTTGTTAACTAGTAGTTGCGTTTTAATTGTACGTCTGAATAAAGAAACTAGTTGTTATTAAAACTGTTATCTGAAGCAGATTCTCAATAAATAAAAACTGTAGGTACAGTCAGCATCAATAGTGGCGGATAAACAACGCGCCAAAAGTATCTGCTACACGCCACACTGGAGTACTTTTCCAAATAGGGATATAGTTATGTATATCTACGGTTCGCGGTTAAAAGTATCTGTAACAGTCTTATTGTTTTCCATATAAAGAATCTACTTTTGTTATACGTTCTTAGAGAATGGTAGATACTTATAACGCGTAGTCTGATCCGCTAATTTTGATGCTGACTGTACCTTTACGTTTCGTGTTACGGAAAACTCATAGCAACCCAGCTCTCAAAGACGCCCATATTAGGTCTGGGAATACAATTTCTCTACGCCAGTGCGCCGCTAGTACCTTGACTCGGTTCTACTTTTATGAGGTCGGTGTAATATGAAGATTTTTATGCTGCAGTTGTAGCCAGTCCTTGACTATCGGTATAATTATTCGCCATTCGCAAGAGGTATTTAACAACCAATCTACGGTTTTGCATAATTATGTGCGTTTGACCAACAACCACCAATCAACAAATCCCATCACAACAAATGAGTTGATTCAAATCATTGTACTTATTCTGTATTCCAATAAAAATAAAACATTATGTTCTTGTTCAGTTGTAAAATAAGATCACTGTTATCTTCATAAAAAAAATTTTTCATGAATTGAATTGTATTTCGATGTTTTTATACAGGCTGTTTAGCGCGAGTTAACTTACAAATTATATGAACACCATGGTTTGTTTGCAACTCTTATAATTTTATTCGTAAATCTGCATTTTAACTTCCTAAAAAATCTAATAGCGTGGCTACATTATTTAGAAATTGTTGAAAACTTTCAAATATAAATTATTGGCACGTCCCTTCATTAAGCCTCATATATATGTATAGTATATATATGTATATGTATAGTAGATATACAACAGGTAATGACCAGCCAGCTTTACTTGTAACCTAATCACCAGCACCGGCATGCCAGTCACGGGGCGAGAGTGCCCGACATGAGTTAACTGGCTACGTGTGGCATACGAATGGCATGCAATGAGCCGTGCAATTCAATTCACAAAAAAACTGTCAGCTACCTAATATAACAGGACCCGGAGATTCACACCAACATCGAATAATGTGAGATCAGTCGTCCACTGGACAGAGGAAATGTGGGGAATAATACCAGACTTCCTACCGGGTTCGTAGTAAATTCCCAATAACATGACAGGAATTTTACGATGTTCTGGAAATGATGGGGCATTACTGGTCGGGTTTGTTGAGATATTTAGTACAACAAAATAAATACTTTGCTTATGTGTGCTTTAAATTAACATACTTTTGACATTTACCTATATATGCATGTTTCGCAGTATAATCAATTAAGACAGGTCATAGCCGAATTGGGTACTATGGTTAGGACCTGACCTGACTACAACGTTTGCCATTTTAGATACTCACTTGTAACAGTTGTAACGACTGCAATTAGTTTTATTACCTGTAAACAAGATAACACCAATAAGACCATTTCGTTAATCGTTTTATCGTTTAATATAATTTTGATATTTTGTATGAAGTCAGATCAGTTCTCTGTATACAATATCTCTGTGTACATGTCACCAACCATATATTATCATGCCGCGATCAGAAAGGGATAACAGATTTCCATACACTTACGTCAAAATCAATATGGATTGACAGCTATCTCAATCCCTTTCTAATCGCGATTCAGTAATAGCATATATACCTATTATGAACAAATGATGCAACATTAGTCAGATGAGTCATCAAAACGCTACAAAAAAAACTTATTAATTATTGTTTTTTATCACGCGACAAAATCTGCCGCTCTAGTTATTGTTTCAGAGTCTAGATTTTTAAAGCCATCCTGGTTATTGTTGTTGTTGTGGTAGACTATAAAGTCTACTACACCTTTTTAAATATTTAAACTTTGAATCCGGAACTATCCATACTTATCAGTGTATGCAAATATTATTTTCGAATTTAAGAAGTGTGATAGGATAAGTAAGCAATCGATATAAAGGAATTAGGTACCTAACTGATAATCTGATATCAACCTATTATTATCTCTTATTCTAATCTAATGCAATGTAAGAAGGGTGTTGACACATGTAATGTAAAAATGGTTATATTACAGATTTGCCTGAAGTGTGTTTTAAAGTCTATTTTTAAATTACAGATTTAATTAACATAATTTTGCCCTATTACATATACATAGTATGCTTCTTCAGATACTGAAGTTAAAACTTAAATTGCCTTATCTACTCGTAACATATTAAACGCAAACTTGTTGCTACACGGTATTGCTTGGTCAGAATTAAATTGGAATCATTCATAATAATTAGGTATAATAAATAACATTACAATAGCATTCATTGAAATTTCGTTTCTCCCATTTATTATAAAAATGCATTACGTAATTAATTAAAAAAAATAAACTGGCTTAGCTTTTGAAAAATCGCGTTGGACGCAGTATTCTGTGCCGATTTCCTTTATATTCTCGTCCTCAGCCCTCAGGCAGCAGATTCTTGCCCATTCTATGCCCACTCCGTGTTTCTGTGGCATTATGTCCTTTGTGCGCAGTGTGTGATGCTGCGATCTCGGGTATTCGGGTCACGGATTATATGCGACTAACTGCTTAATTATGGTGCTTCCAACTTTATTTGTGTCGGCGTTTTTCCTTAACCTAATGCCGTTTTTTACTTTTTGTATGATAAAGTATAAGCAAGCTTCAAGTGCTTACTCCGTCTCCGTACATGATTATCCTTATTTATTAAATAATAAGTTTTAAGTACGGGAGATAGGGTAAAGCTCTCTATTTAAGCTCGCCGGATTTGTTTTAAGCTCACTTAAAACTTATTATAAATGGGTGTCTATTTTTGGAGTGAGCACTCGAAGTGATAACTTGTAAATTTTGTTTTTATAAAGTACATAAATCTTTATTTTATTACCGAATGGAAATATGTATCACTGATTCACAACATTGATGCGATTCATAACCGGTTATCTATAGTGCCATACGTATCGCAATACATCCAAACATACCTACATGTAGCTGGTAAATACGTAACACACAGAATTAATATACGTAAGTCCAAAGTACAAAAGGAGTACTTAATACGTATATAATAATAATAATTCAGCCTTTATACGTCCCACTGCTGGGCACAGGCCTCCTCTCATGCGCGAGAGGGCTCGGGCTATAGTCCCCACGCTAGCCCAATGCGGATTGGGGACTTCACATACACCTTTGAATTTCTTCGCAGATGTATGCAGGTTTCCTCACGATGTTTTCCTTCACTTAATACGTACGTGTAAATAATATTTTGTGTATATTTGAAATCCAATAGCGACTCCTACGTACGTTGTCAGTTGCGAGATGAGATATCGATTCGCTCCCAGTAAATAACAGATTTTATTTGCGTACCTAATACTGTAACGCTTTCATCTAGTGACGAGAAAAGTGCCTAACAGTAACATATCATCCTATTTCAGAACTAAATCTTTGGGTGTTTTATAGAAATTATTTTTATAAACAGAGTTTCTCTTTTAAAATGATAACAATTAGAGTTTTAGTTTAAACATCTATATCAAAATGTTAATTAACTTTTCGAGAACAAAATTGCTTTACCAAAAAACAATTACACTATGAATAGGTACCTACTTTAATAGTTTTATATAAACTACGAAGTTATACGCTCGTATCGTAATCATAATCATGACATGCACACGGGTCGCCTAAATGTGTGTGAGTTAGGACATCGTTAGCAATATTGCGGTCGTAGGGTTTTGCTATTGTCGAATAGAGCTTGTCAATAGGCTCCACGAGATACTCGAAAGTTCCTGTCGCCGCATCCCTACACGCGTGGCCGCTTTTGTTTAGGTACTCACAACGACAGTTTTTTTCTTACGTGACTGGTAGGAAATGGAAAACATTCCTATTTCAAATTCAATTACGCAGAATTTCTTGTGATTGAAATACTGTCCCGTGGATTTTAGCTGCCATTTTCTTAAAAATAGGTACCTGAAATACCTATATATTTTTATTATTTCTGTTTGGCTAGATTATACAGCGTTAATTTTTTGTAGGTATAAAGCTAGTCCTATCATATCAAATATTGACACTTTCATTTCATATCAAAACACGTCTATAATTTCACTAAGTCATCAGCCAAAGTAGGGCGGACATATAACTTTCATTAAACACGAAGAAAATTTTCCAATATATATATGGCCAAGATATGGCTAAATCAAATATCGTAGGCATCTCGGGAGATCGACATCGATTCTCCTCATAAATACATATTGTTAACAGCTATATAATTATATGCAAAACGAGTATTCCTCGGTCCTAGCTAAGCTAACGTACCCGGGGTCCGAGGTCAAGTTATATTTTACAATGTTACATTTTCAAGACAGTTTTAGAAAACACCAAGGAACCTATCACTCCGTACCTCAGTAGACAAAAAACCTAGTCTAGCCAATGAAATCGAAAATCTTTTGACAACATCGAGCTTGTAAAACTACAAAGTTACGACGTAGGTAAATATAGTTGACTGATTTAATTTGCTATATTTAATACGACCATATTAGCAAAAAACAGGACAAGTTTAATAACTCAGTAGCTATCATTAAATTATCTACGCTAGTTATTAGTGTGTTAGATAGGCTTGCAGCTGAAACGTACATTAAAACACGGCTAACTCTATGTTGACATTGAAAATGGCATAATACCTCCATTGAATTCCAATAGTGAGACGTGGTAGCTAAACAAAACAACCATCTTAATTACTTTGAGAAACATAAACACACCGCCTTGTTACCTCCGAGACGCGCCATCAAAGTACCTAATTCGTGTACCTTATGCAAAATGGCGTCCGCAATTGACGTCGTAACAAATTAATATTCCCTTTCGTACCTTTTCATATATCCAATATAATCGGGAGCAATGCTTAATTAACCGTATTTAAATTAAAACGACGACAATTAAATTACGCGACTAAACATTTAATATTAATCTGAGCATTATTTAGTACCCATTCTCTTATTATGATTAATTAATTTAGTAGTAATAGATAACTCTAGGCTAGTAGAAATACATAAACAGAAGGGATGACATTGAACTGATATTCAGCTACGTAATTATCATCAGTCATAACGATAACTTTATATAAAAAAATATCTGAACACGCACTGTAACGCCTTGATAATAGAGGCGTGTTCAGATATTTGTGAGCACCGTGGCCGCTCCAATATGTCGGATGGCGATCGTACGTCAATCAATAGAAAAAAGGGCTGTAGTCAAACTATACCAAATTAACTATATCGAGTTGAGAATAACATTAATGCGTATAGCAAGTCAGATGAATTGTAAGTTAATTACGTACTATAGTGATGGCTAGGACATCAATTTAAAATGAGTTTGTATGAGTACCTCATTTTCTAAAATGAGGTGTTACAATGTCTTACTTCAAATGAGGTGAGGTACTAGTATATTTTCAGCGTCGACTATTCCATTAATTCCAACAGCGACAATTTTTTTAAATGTATATACATATTTATGTATTCATCACTTCCTTTACGCACGCGAGCACCTAGCGCCTCGCGCGATCCAGTGACTCTCTTGCGAGTTGTGAGGAGTGTATGAGTTTTGAGGGTCGCGAGACTCGCGAGTGAATTTGAACGGATAAGAGTTTTTTGAAATTGTGTGAATGAATAGAGGAGTGAAGTAAGACATTTTTGCGGTACGAAGTACTGCGACAAATTAACAAAATGAGTGGTACAAATGAGGTGCCTCACGAGTGAGCGACTCAACACTACGTACTACATACACGTAGCGTAGTTCCTAACCACATTTTTATGATTTATTAACGAAAATACACCGTAACTAAGCCGCGCCAAGCATAAAATACATTTCCAGTTTTATTGAGAAAATCGTTCGATAGATATAAAATTATCTCCGCAAATGGAACACCCACGCGGCGAGCAAGAGTAGGTAAATAATCTGGCGAAATTGATACGAAACCTAATACGTAACGTTTGATTACCGCTGCCGATATTCGCAGACCTCTCATTTCAATAAGCTCAAGGGATTTCGCGTGTTACGATCCCGGATTATTTATCATTCCAGATCTAAGCTAATAATACGCAAATGCGTAGACTATTTAGATTCTCCTTCGATTATAACCCCTGTTTTAAAAATAGTCTTTCATTCTCCGAGCTTAGTGAATTTACACTTGCATAGAATTTCCAGCCACAATCCTATAGTTCGTTTTTTTAGCATTAGAAAGAAGGTAAGCGATATTGACATGTCTTTTAATTGAAAAACGCTTTTTAAAAATCAGTAACTTATACTTATGAAAGCAGAAGAATATAAATGATCGTATTAGATTCATAATTGTTACATATTTGCCGTGACTTATTTTTAAAACATGTTTTTCAATTAAAAGACACATCAAGATTGTTTACCTTTTTTCTAATGCTAAAAAAACGAACTATAGTTATAGTCT